>NW_010528157.1:170035-179688 GCF_000687285.1 Phaethon lepturus
CCCATTCAAGAGGAACTAAGTTTATTTTTATGGTTTTAAAATTACTATTTTTCAATATTTCATTTTGTAATACCTAAAGGAAAAGGGATGTAGTATCTCAGAACAATGTTTTTTTTTGAGGAAGCAAACAAGAAACACAACCCAATGTTGGAAATGGAAAAGCAGAGCCTTATTTTACCGTATTGTTTACTACCAAGTGTGCTTTAAAAAAAAATAAAATTTTCAGCTATGCAGAACTTTGCCTGAGGGAGATGACAGGGGTGAAAACATGGCTCTGTCACCTTCTGCTGCAGATCTCTATACTCTCCCAAGTAGAAGTCTAACTTGAACTCTGGTCTTGAATATTAATCTCCACTCTTCCGCACTGCAGAGTGGACCGGTCATCTTAATGGTGATGTTATCAATATTCCTTTCCAACCTCAGCCATTTTGTGATTTTGTGAATACTTATCTGTAATCTACCAAAAGTTGAGACCGGCTCCAGATCTTCATAGATGCAACATGAAAGAAATTAAGTAAATCAGTTTATTTTAGCCCTGATAGCATGGGAGAAGAGGATAGAGAGAAAATCTGGGAATTCCAGTTCATTTAACTTACTTCACAAACTCACTAAATCTGGCACACAACAAACTGCAGTTCCAAAGCTGAAGTCTTCCAAGGTTAAAATGACAAAACTGCAGAAAAACTGACAAGTCTGTCAGTGGAGGGAGTGCTTTGTCTACATCAGTCATTGCTTTATTCTTAGCCCTGTCCTTGCAAGAATGTTAAAATCCACCAAAATATATTTAAGTAAAGCAGACGTTTGTTGGTGTTTGCCACTGATGTTTCTAGGAGAAGGGGGTTTTCTGGGGGCCCATAAGGATCAGTGAACTCTCACTCTACAGTCTTGGTAATGTTGTATCACATCTATTTTATTTGAGTTTGTGATCCATTTTGACAACGTCTTACATATTCCTGTCTTAAAGGTCAAACCTGCTTCTTGCCAGCGATAACTGACAAATGAAAATACCGGTGTTCTAGAAAAATGACACCCATAATAGGTTAATCTCATCTTTATCAACTCAACTTGATAGGATGCTCTTGAAAAGTGATTGGGGATATTCACCATAAGCATTTCTGAGTCTCTGAAAAGCTCAACTTAAGCTTCTGTTATAACAGACTGTAAAACCGATCAATGTGGTATCTGAAAAATATTGGTGGATGAAGGCAGATGCCAGGTTTTCACAATCACTTAGGATTACTCTATCAATGAACTTGACGGCATAACTGAATCCGTAAAGGTGCCCTCCAGAACAGAACAGTTTTTAAAGGACCTTACTGTCAAAAGAGCTCAAAAAAAAAAGTGTTTTTTCTCATATGTGTTTCTGAATCTGAATAATAGACAAAGGAATTTTAAGGTATCTTGAAAAAAAAAAACCCTGAACAAACTGAGTATATTTCATGTACGTCCATAGTGGCATTGCAGGTTTAACTGGTGGTGTTTGATATAGATATTGATCTTAATTAAGTAAAAGTAGTACAGAGACAAAGGGTGATTGAGATAAGGAACAGGAAAAATAAACGGCCCACAACCCTTGAAAAGGAATATCTCTAGGAACGATGGTTCACTGTTTCCCACACTTAAAGAACTAAAGGTCACCAGATGAAATTACCACGTGACAGGTTGAAAAATGAGAGGTACTTAACCCACTGAACATGCCACCACAGGCTGCTGCTGATGCAGGAAGATCGCATGAATTCAAAGAGCAATCAATCAGACATTCATGGGAAGGAAAAAAAAAAATCAATACTTACTAAACAGAAATCTCTGCTATGACCCAATAAATTTCCTACAAAAACAGGACTGTAGCTTGGGAGAGACCAGGCCAGTCCTCACAATAAGGTGCTTGTAGCCTTAAACTCTCCAGACATCTCTCACGGGCCACTGACAGAGACTTGTTACTGGGCTGGGCAGACCCAGTGATACGGCTGTGTATTTTCCTTGCTTCCTGTGGCTGCATTTTACTGCTCTGATTTAGGATGGTGGACGACATCAGGTAAATTGCAGCTTTTGTGTAGGAAAACACATGCCTTTTATGCTGAGTAGGAAATAGTCCATCTGTTTGGGAAAAAAATAATTGTAATTTACATAATCATTCTTAAAAGGTACTTTCCCTCCAGCATGTCTGGGCTTTTCAATAGCCAGTGGAGTTTCAGAACACAGAATCGTAGAATCATTTAGGTTGGAAAAGACCCTTAAGATCATTGAGTCCAACCATCAAATATGCTTACCCTTGCCATGATCAGAAGGGAACTTGAATCACATTTTATTTGAGTTTTTAAAATAAGCTGATGGAACATCTCCATCCCGTATCATGTCCCAACTTGCCATTTCACTTCCAGTTTTTGTCAGGATCTCAGCTGGGAATGCAGAGCAGGATTTCTCCTATGAGTGGGAAGAGTTGAATCCTAATCGAAAAGGATTTCTCTCAAAATTTAACATGCTTGTAGAAGTTCTAGAAATATCAGTGTTTCACAGCTGCATCTGCCCTTTATATAATCTTGCCCTGATCCAGAAAAATGACTAAGCATGTGCTACGTTTGAAATGTGCCTGTGCTCTTTCAGCCAAGAGAAAAAAAACGAAGTGTCGCAAAATAAAGGTCTGCAGATACAATGAACCGTTTCACCAACACCTATATAGGGTATGTATGTCTCCATTGTTCTGCAGAAGTCATCCTCAAAAGTAGCCTCAAAAGTACAAATGATATTTTTGTATTAAACAGGGTTTGGGATGCCCACAAAGATAATATGATGTTGGGTCTTGGGAGTGCCATGTAACACATCATCCTGTCCAGAACAGATTTGCTTTGAAAGCTGAGAAAGAAAATGCAGAATTAAAGAGAAAGAAAGGTAATCTAACTCTGTAAAGGATCAATGTAAAAGGATATACAGAAAAATATGTCGCTTCATAAATAATATTAAAGGAAACAAAGAGTAACTTGAAATTACCCTTTCTGAATACAATTCAAAAAGAGTTACTGTCAGAGCTGTACCTTTCTGCCACAAACAGCAGTCATTGTAGATGCTGTAAAAATGCTGAATACAATTTACGGATTCACTTCTATTATGTTAAGATGACACTAACATGGTACCATGATTATTAATTATAACAGTATAAAAACCATCTGTGACTTGGCTTCTCTTTATTGATAGAAAAGATGTTGCTGAAGGCTGCAGTAACGTATGGGTAGTTTCATTCACCACTTTATTACTCCAATTTTAAATGTACGTAGCGTAGTATTACAGCAGCATGAATGTGAAGTACCACAGTGGGGAGTCAGTCTTCTGGTCTGCGTTATTCTAGAACAGTAAGAAGATGACATATGGGTAATGGTATTATGTTCTCCAGGAGAAATGGTAAAATATAAAATAAGAAACAGCATCTTCTAAGCAATTCCACAAAGTCTAGTTTTAAAAGGTGTGCTCTTACAGCTGTCCAGCAGATGCCCACTAAATATTAGAAGGGCAAATGGTGGCAATCCACGTCACCCTACTGGTAACTGAACAGTATTGGCAGTCTAAAGTGAGTTCCTGTCCTTGTCTAAATCAACCGCAAAATGAGTGTGGGTGTTGGTTTGGATCCAAGTACTCTTCTGTGCCTGCGTCTGTGTCACTTACTCACAGTCTGCATTTCCACAGTGCTTAGAGAAACGCCAAAGCTAAAACCTCGAGGAGCAGACCTTAATCTGACTATTAAGTAAATTCAATAATCTCTTCCTTTCATTTTTTCTTGCAGGAAATCCTAATTGGTTTTGATTTTAAATAACCAGAGCTAGTCCAAAATACGTCTCTTTGGGCCACTTTCAGTTCTTGCATAGGTCATAAAACACTCCAATGCTTTTTTTTTTTTTTTTTAAAACTTTCTCCTTGCTGGTAAAAAAATGAAAGGAGAGAGAGAGATTGTGTGTGGAGCTCAGTGAAGGCCAATTGCAAAGTTCTCTGCTATCACCTTGGAAATAATGAGGGAGAATATTGCCCAACAGATAGAAGATTGTACTGATGAAGATGCCTTGTGAGGAATGTCTAAGGATTTATTATATATAGAAAACAAGTGCGTATTGAGGATGTAACTTGGAGATTCAGTACAGATATTTTCCCCAAACATAGGAAGAAGTGTTTTCTAATATTAGTAGAGATTATTAGTATTGCTATTATTACTGCTGTTACAATGATAACTTTCAACCCAGGGCTCAGGTCAGCAACAATAATTTTTACAAGGATATCGGGATTGCTGAACGTTTCCTTTTCTGCTCAGTGATGCTCAACAGTCTTACTTGTGGTCAAAATAATTTTAGTGGGAACTATGAAGTTTAAAAATAATGAGACCAATTTTCATAAAGAATCTTTCCCTTGCGAATGCGGCGTGCAGTGGCAGCAGAGCAGTGGCAGCATCTAATCGTTTGTGCTTCCAAAGCAAAAAGCGTTAATGGTGCCGAACAACACCCTAGCTGAGTCTGTGTCCAGTTCAGGTCACCCTTGCTCAGGAAAGACGAATTCAAACAGAAGTATTTGCAGAGAAGGGCTACTAGGATTTTAGGTAGAAAAGAAAGTCCATGATTCTGAAGGACACTCAGAAAGTTAAGTTTGGTAGAGGCAGTCTAAAGAGGAATATGCATCCTTTTTAATACATACGTAGTTGTAGGAAGAAGTATGCAAAATAAAAGATAAGCTGGCAAATGAAATACAATTTGCGTAGGAAGTCAGAAAGGCAGTTTTCTGATGTCTCTGGACTGGCTTTCTAATTTCTGCGATGATGTAAAATATTTTAAGCTGGATCCTGAGATGTTCCTGGTGGGTCCAGCTTGACACTGGTGGTACCAGGGTGTCCTGCAGGCTGGCTTTGGCCACCCAGAAGCTGTTACCCAGCATTGAGCACCCATGTACTCAAACCTGATTGTCGGTAAAGGTTGTGTAGCTGGATGTGTATGTGCTCAGATAAGTGCCCATGGTTGACTTTAGGTCCTGTTCCAGAGGGAGCCTGGGACGTGCTCCCACTCAGATGCTTTTTTTCTATTGGCAATTTCAGCACTGTACAGCTCTGAAAGATTTTTAATAGGAACCAGTCTCTTCCTGTCTTTCTCTCAGAGATGTAAATGAGCCTCAGTTTTTAGCAAGAAAGGGATTATAACAAACTGTGTTCTTTCTCCCCTTATTGGATTCCCAGCTGTAGAAAGAATTAAGAAATGAGGTGAAATAATTGTTTAAAATGACTGAAAATGCGTCTTGATCACAACCTCAAAACTGAGAATCATGATCGTTATATTTCCGTTCTCATGAATCTACATGAAGTTATTGTTGTGTACCAGAGTATATATTTGTGTATTAACTTTATCAAATTTAAGTGTTTGTGATACCTCAGTGAGCATGAAATGTAGTTACTTGGTTGCACCTGTTCATAATAATTGGATTCAATATTCATGAATGATTTTCCAGGAAGCATGTGCATGAGCAACAATCATTGACAAGTTTCCAGCTCCCCAAATGTTGTACTGCAAGTGATCTGTAAGCTCTGTGAAAACAAAAGTTTATAAAATACCAGCTGAAATTTGGAAACGTATGCCCAGGTGATTGCTTCTCTTGGCCAGGGTAACAAATCCCTGCTTGTTTACAGATGGGAATTCACCTTCATGTAGCAATTAGGAATGATGGTAAATGGAGAGGGATGCTATCTAAAGTAAAAAAGATCATGCTAAAGCTAACAAGTGTTAAGTGAGCTGAACCAGAAGCAGCCTGGAAAAGGCAGAGGATGAAAACACTGAAAGTTAGATGTGCCAAGACTGGCAAAAGTCAAAAAGCAAAAATCCAAGCAAGCAGAAGAATACGTGCAACCTGTTACTGTCAGATGAAAAATCTTTACTTAAATCTCACCTGTTGGTTGTTGTTAGATCAGATAATTACAATCCCTATTCTTGGTGAAATGGTGTCAAAACAATATTTCTATTCTCAACTTGTCCAGTTCATCTTTTCCTGATAACTGTAATGGTTCAGATGTAAATATTACTTAAACATGGAGATACGCTGTCTAATAAACCGAGCATCCAGGCTGGAAGATCACTTAATGTAAAATTTGCTTTGCTCTGAAAACATTCCATTTATTGACACTGTGGATGTAAATTAAGTGTTAAATATTAAAGCTCGTATTAAAGGTTTGGTAGCCACACATGTACTGCACAGAGGACCTATTGCTCAGTGCAGTATGAATCTGCTATAGCTGCACAGCTGTGCCAGACTGGACTCTGGCATAGTCTTCCTCTACTCCATTTGAAATCAGTAAGAATTAGTGTCTTTCACTGAGCAGGTGCTCAGCTGGCTTGTATTATGTATTGAGGGAAGTCTTCAGTCCTAAAAGTACATCATAGTGGTGCTGGCTAATGAGAAATTGTCCCATCTGACTCACAGCAAGGCTAAAACTGAATATCCAGGATATCCAGTGGCTTTTACTAAAAATGTAACAGTCATGAGATTGCTTTGTATAAAGCAAGCACAGCTTCCCGTGAGTAAGTGTGCCTATTTACAGAGATTACATCAGACACTGTGGCTAGCAGGTTTTGCATCATTGATCCCTGAAAACTGGGATGAAAACTGGTCTTTTTCTCCTCTCCTTCCATCTCTGCTTAGGTTAGCATCTTTCTACTTGGGATTTCCCGGACGGAAGTATGCATCTAATACACCGGCTAACACATGGGCAGTTAGCCCAGTGTTGGTAAGATCTATTGGATTTACTGCAAAGGAACAGGTGATGTCCAGTAAGACCAGTATACAGACTTCTTGCAATTGACTTGCTATATGTGCCAAATATCACACATTCCGGGACTTAGCATAACTTGTAGAGTTTCTGTGGTTTCTTTTAGTAAAACGCTTGCGGATAACATTTCCTGTCAGAAAAGAAAAAGAAGATGCAATGAGGTGCATCCAAATTCAGGACAACCCTTTGTAGGTCAATAGCGTATCATAAAAGTATGCAAAACTTGGAGTCTTTGCCTTGCACGTGTTGATTGTCTGGACATGTCTAAATTGTTCTGTCAACCTTCAAATGTCTTCTGAATCGCATCTGATCTAGCATCAGATGGTACAGGGAATAGGCAATTCCCAGCAAGGTGCACAGTTTGAAATACCATATAAACAGCTGGGGTTTGGCTCACCTCTGCTTTATTCTGACTTCACTTTGCTGTGATTCCACTGAAAAAAAAGCAGGAAGATCTAAAATGACACATAGGTTGATCCAAGACCGGTGAAAAGTGGGAATAAGACACTTTATGGACAAAAGTGTCCATAAAAAAGTATCCCACAGAAGTGGGAATAAGACTTTATGGACTTTATGACCCCATGGACAGCTATTTCCTGGTGTGCTAAGAAAGGGCAAAGAAAGCGTAAGCAGTAACTTCTGTTTTTACAGACGTTTTACAACAATATGTATTTTTTTACAGGTGAAGACTTGAAAAAGAACAGATCCGTTTTTAGACCTCGTGAAGACCAAAGCAATTAGCAGCCAGTTCCTTGGATGAACAATCAGGGTAAGCCTGCACATTGGGGAAGCTCAGAGGCTTTTACAGCTTGTGAGGATGGCTAAGAGCAACCCTGCTGGGATTACGCAGAATATCTAATGCGATGGTTATCAGTTACTTTTGGATGGAGGAAGCTGTAGAACTGGGAATAATGCGTAATAAGCAATTGATCTTTACATTGGCAAAGAGGTTTTTTTCTTCTCACTCCCCTGCCTTAATGTGATTTCCCCTTAACAAGAGTAGTCAGACTCCGTAGAAATGAACAACGGAGAAAGCAGACTGAATTTACGCTACCTAGATAACTATATAAAACTATCAGTTTATGCAAAAAAGGAGAGAAAAAAAGTTACCAAGAAGAATATCCAAGTTTGGCCTTTTACATAAGTGCCTCTGTAGTGGCTCATGCCGAATATGCTGTCTGGTTTTTTGTCCCTCATTAGCTATATTTTTTGCTCACAAAAATAGAAGTACTGACAAATTTCCTTAAAGAACACACCTGTTTATTGATCCTGAATTCTGAAAACTCAGGAGTTTTGGAGATGCAGCTAATGTCTGATTCAGTATTCATAATTTTAAAAGCTACTCATGAACTGGATCATCTTTTTTCACAGCTTCATCTCCCAAAATTACAAACTTTAGATCATACTGTTTATTGCGGAAAGAACAGAATGCAATTTGTTTTGCCATTACCTGTTTGATAAAAATGTGTCCTGTGCTAATGTCATGAGAAAAGACGACAGCAGCCTCTAGCGCGAAACGCAGAACAGGTTAGATTTAGATTATGGTAATAAGATTAGAGCAAGACAAAATACAGGATAATACAAGCAGAAGACCACGTGGATAAATACAGGGTTTTCTGTAATGGAAAGCTAAATATGCAAGGATCGGGCATTGTTTTTAATTTATCACTTTCATCTCCTCCTGCTTTTGAAATCTAGTTAGTAGCATAATATTGGCCTAGAGTTTTAAGGAATAAAATGTCAGCAGGCATTATTAATCTTATTTATATATAATTATATAAAAAACGTAAAGGAAAACAACATTGTTTATCTTTGTTTTGAAGCCTGCAGATATTGTTATTATTTTGCATAATGCATATTGGTATGAGTTGCTGTGTTTTTTTTAAACCTAAAATGAATATTAAACGCTTACAGCCGGTGCCTTAATACTGCTTAAGGAATACAGGACAAGTTCTCTGCCTCACTGTGGCTCTGCCTAACACAGCCAGTGCCCATTTCCACTTGGGCACTCACATCTTTCTCGTCCTCTTCGCAAAGCCTGCCGTGCTTCAGAAGAAAGGTGCCACCGAATGAATTTAATAGAACCATAGAATCAGAAAATAGTTTGGGTCGGAAGGGACGTTCACAGGCCATCCAGTCCAGCCCCCTGCCATGAGCAGGGACATCTTCTACTAGAGCAGGTTACTCAGAGCCCCGTCCAACCTGACCTGGGATCTTTCCAGGGGTGGGGCATCTGGCACCTCTCTGGGCAACCTGGGCCGGGGTTTCACCACCCTCATCATAAAAAGTTTCTTCCTTGCGTCGTCTAGTCTGAATGTACCCTCTTTTGGTTTAAAACCACTGCACGTGTGAAAGCTAGGCTCCAACAATGAGCTTTGGCCCATTGCCAGATCCTTCCTCTGATTTTGGCCAAGGGAAGAGAAACAAATTCTGCAGTGTGTAGTTGAGCACAGAAGTGTCAAGTCCCATGGCCGAGCCCCTCTGGTCACATCAGCCTCCCTGCGGGTGCTTCTGTGCTGCATCCTACTCAACAGCCCACCTGCATTTCTGCTGCTACAGCTTGGTTTTCCATTTTGAACTAAAAGCTCTCTTGGACAACTTGCAGAAGGTGAGGCTACCAACTTTAAAGCCCCCTTTCATGTTGAGAGAAGGTTTTTCAGCCTGTCCCTCGGGCATCCACACACTTGGAGCTTATCCAGCCCCATCGTTGTGCACCTGCTCTTCAGGAAAACTCAGTGCTGGTGTATGGGTGGTGCTGGAGGCTGCTCTGTAATTGTAGGGTGGCATCAGCTGGGAGGGCAACGAGGGCAGAGGTAAAAGGAGGAGGCATTAACGTGGGATCCGAGCCCTGGGGATCTGGTTCGAGATC
>NW_010528157.1:179719-206028 GCF_000687285.1 Phaethon lepturus
TCTGTGCAGCGTTTCTTAGTCAGAGGCACAAGCATGCTGTCAAACTGTGTGACAGAAAACAAAAGCTTTCCAGGTGCACTAACCTGTCCTTAAATAGGACATCAACTGTCTCACACAGGTGTATTAGGTCAAGTCTTTGCCCATAGATCAGTAAGTCAGGAGCCACCCACAGGTGTTGCCACCTCCCCCTCCATCCCCCTCAATAGTATCCAGGCGAAGTTCATAACCTCAAATTAGCTTCTTGCTTATATCTGAAATAACACACCATACCACAGCAGAAACTTACTGTCTTGTATGGGCAAGCTCCTCTGAGTTCCCATTTGTCGTGTGTATTCCATAGTCTGCGTTGGCTGGAACCAGCTCTTGGTCAAAGAAATATTAAGGAAACCAGAAGTGTTCCTTGTGGTTACATTGAACACCCTTGTGAGAACTGTGTGAGAGACAGTATGATGCGGTCAGCTGCCTTTTGAACAACTTCCAGTAAATACAAGACTATGGTGCTTTTTTCTTGAACGTGCTTTAGCAGTGGCCAGCCTACTTGTGGGTTTCTGTTTTGAAAAGGGTGCTGCTATTTTCTGTCAAAAATCAAGCTATTGCGTTTTATTTTATGTTGAGGGAAAAAAAATCTTGCCTTTTTTTTTATAGCTATGTAAACCTTGTTTACATGAAACACAGCTCCACACATTCTTGGTTTTTGTGGGTTTTTTTTTCACACTAATGCCTTAAGCAAGAGGGAAAAATGCTCTGCATATCTCCAGACCTGTGAAATACCAAATAACTTTATCTCATTGCTTGTTCTAATTTCTAGAGATTTTGCTAAAAACATTAAAGATCAAAATTCTTTTTCATTATTCATAGAGGGTGTATTTTTAGCTAGAGGAGGCCATTAGGATCTGTAAGTTATATTCACTTTGACATTCATTCAAGTTTTTTGAACTAATACTGAATTTTCTCATCTGTGGACACTAAGATAAATTAATGGCAATCCATTGCACTGCTTGATACCAAAATTCAGATGCTGATTTCAGGTAGCAAATAGCTGATGTTTTTAGGTGTTGAAAATAGCAGTCCCTCTTAAAACTGTTCCGTCTGAGTTATTTTGAACTTTTTCTCTGGCACCTCATCTCACACTGGCTCACATAAGTCTCACGCTCCTCCATCTATTGGAAACAATAAATGCAGTGTGACTTTGTGAGAAAAATTGGTAGCCTGACTACAGCATGCCAGCTCAAAATTCAGAAATGAAACGACCTGTTTTCATGACACTGCCACTTGCTTAGGGAGACACTCACACATGGGAGAACTTCAGATACCGTAATGTGCATAATGTAGCTTTAACTATTCTCGCTTTCTTAGTAGTACACACTAGCACAGTGATGTTTACAGCAGAGATGGGCTTGAGCTACAAACAACAGAGTCAGATTTTGCTTTCATCTAGAGACTTGCAAAATTTTAAGAAGATGAACTTCTATCACAGTCCCAAACAGCGTGTAGGTGGTGGGGAAAACCAGAATCCCACCGAGGAAAGAAAATAGAGCTATTCTAATAGTCTTTGGTGGGGGCAGTTCTGGACTAACAGACATAAACAGTGCAACTGTTTTAAATAATGTTTCTCAGTACTATTGCATATAAGTTCCACTTATACAAAGACCATAAGCTCTGAATTTCTCTTTAGCTTTCTATGCATGCTGAATGTTTTGACGATTTTAAAATTAAATAAAACGTAGTTTGCTAGCATAAAACGTAGTTTGCTAGCATTTGGCAGACCCTGAAGACGGGAGAAACATGGAAAGGGCAGCCTGGTTAACTCAAGCAGAAATTACCTGACGGGAAGACATCTGATTCTTCAAGGTTTTAAAAGCATCTGTTTCGATGGATGCCTCCAAGACAAACTCACCGCAAGTGCCACAGGACAAATCAGAGGTAACAGACTGATCTGAAAAACCACTAAATGGGAGGAAAAGATGAAAAAAATAGGAGTGGGTGGGTTTGCTCTTGTGGGGGATGGGAATCATGAGTTACACAGGTTGGATTAACGCCAAGTTTTTCTTCAAAAGTATACAGAAATAGAAAATACACAGTTCATGTTCACGTTAAGAAAAACACATTTTTAGGGGATAGAAACCAGTGGAAAAGACTGCCTGAAAATCGGAGACGATTAAGGAAGACATGGAAGTCTTACTGAATTTCTTCAGCTGCAGTAAGGAGTTCTGCTGCAATACTTGCCACAGAGAGAAACTACAGCTCTTCCTTGTGTCTAGGGACTGTCCGGGGTGCCAGTAAAAGCTTGTCCTCTGCTGCGCGCAGGGGTAAGTTTGTGGAATTCAGGGGGAAGAAATCTGCAGGGGAATGCGGTCCTCCACCCCGCAGATGTGTGGGGTCATACAGTGATGCTGGAGGAGTCCTTCACGCTCAGCCGTGCTCGGCAGCAGCAAAAGGCAGCGAGGCATCTGCTCTCGGGGTTTTTGACTCTGATCCAACGCGCTCTCTGAAAACCACTGCACGGAGCAGCACCGGCTGTGCGTGTGGAGCCTGGCTACAAAGCCTGCACGGGGTGCACATCTCTGTTTGCTGGTGTCTGGCTGTTGCCCCATTTGCATATGATTTAGGGGAAAAACATCAGCGTTTTGCCTCTTTCTTGACTTTTTGCCTCTTTTGAAAACCAGCTGCAGAGGACACTAGTTGGGGCTGGGTACTTTTGAAAATGTAAATTTCAAATGCTGAAAAACATGTATATGGGATGCTTATGCCACCAAGTTGGGATCAACTGCTATGTAGCTATTGCTGCCTAAGTGTGGTTACTGGGCCCTTGCAGAGCAGTTCTGTTAAATATAGGTGATAGCTCCCATTCCTCTTCCCTTATTAAATGCTGTCCTTAATCTCAATCTGAATTATTGGTGTACACTCCAAAACAGGATGAACGCGGGGCTCCTGGGAGCGGTGGATGACTTCGGTGCCTAGCATGGCGCTTGCGTAGGAAGTCTGGCTTTCTGTTTGTTCAACGCTTCAACTTCGTAAGTATTTTGCAGATATCTGTGGCTTAGTGTCCTCAAATATATGTATTTTTTTTAAAGCATAATGTTAAATAGAGGTAACAACATACCTACCAACCCCTCCTCCAACTTTTTTTCCTTTTAAGTTAAGTGTGCGGTCTTTCAATATCGTAGTGACGTATGGATCTGCTTTGGCTGTTTGCTTTGTGCTGTTATATTTAATGTGTTTACAACAACCTTCCACCTCCATTAAATTACATATGGGCTAGTTTCTCAGCAGGGCCATTTATGATCATTTTTCTTAGATTTTATGTATTGCTTTTCATTGTCCATCTCAGAAATTGTCTTACTTGCACTGAAAAGTGACAAGAAGTGATGGAGTATGTTGTTAGAAACACTTTAGAGATTCTTGATTCCAGAAACGTTAGTTCATGAGCCACAGGCCCTCTCAGGATGGATAACTGCATCCCAGCAGGGTCAGTCCCACCTCGGGGGACACGCCGCGCTGGCTTGAAGGCTGCTCTGTGGTGCCACAGCAGTTTCCAAAGAGGAGCTCATGTTTGGCTCTGCTGAGTGCTAGTGGGCTACCTATAGGCAGGGCACTAGTCCTGTAATGTGTTTTTTTAACTTGTGTTTGCATACTATGCTGTCATGAAAAAAAGGAAACTGCCCCCACTCAGCTTCACTTGCCCTGCTTTCCAGGGAAGAAAATGCTGCCAGGATTGGGATGAGAGAGGAGGCCACAGAAAGGAAAGGAAGATGCCTTGAAAGAGAGAAGCATTTAGAAAGGTGCGCTAAAGAAGAGCAGAGGAGGGGTCTTCAGAGAAGGCTACTGGAAGTTGGTGCAGCCTTGTGGCAACTCTCTGTATTTGCGCTCCATCCACATTGGGGGAATGTTTGCAGACTGTCACAGGTGACTGAGCCCCACAGAAGAGGTAAGTCTTGTTGACTTTTGCTGTCCTCTCCTCCAAACAGAGGAGAACGCATTGCATGGTGGTGTTTAAGAGGGGATGGAGTATCACTTAATGCTGATGTGATGTATTGTAACGTTACTGTGATGTTTAGAAAGTTGAACAGAGAGGACACGTGTAAGCTAGGGAAACTAGATTTGATGTGACTATTGCTGGCTTATAAGCATATTGCAAGGGCATGGCATGGCTAATGCTGGGACTCCAAAATTTCAGTCTACCCCAGTACTGGAATAAAAAAGGAGGTCACTTACTTACAAAGTGACTTGTAAAGAGCTGATAAATCAAGAGGAGGTTCATGTGCCCCCTAGTGGTACGGCTGGGGGGTCCACAGCCTTTAATACACCCTCAGTGAGGCCTTGCTCCAGGACCGCATCTCTTTACAACTTATTTAGGAGGTGGGCAGCACCAGGCTCAGGAGTGCTATTCCATGCACGTGTTGCCAGCCTGAATGTGTCTTTCGGGTGCTTATGCAGAAGACTGAATTTTATCCAAGCACTGACCACACTCCCTGCACAGCCCAGTTTCCTAACTTGGGTGCATTTGGGAACCTACATCTATTTATTCGTATTTTTTCTTGTCTTTTCTAGTACTCTCCATCAATCAGTCACATTAGTTTCTTGGAAAAAGAGTACTCAGAACAGTCTGTCCTCATATTTTAGCAGTATCTTGAATAAAACCCTGCTGCCTTTCTGTGCTTCAGAACAATTTGGTTGGGGTTTTTTCTATGAATGACAGCTCTATGCATTATGTTCAGTAGGGACCATTTGTAGAGCATGTGAAAAAGGGTAAGTGGCGTTTTTCCCTTTTGGTGTGTCAGCTTTGGTTCTTATTCTCAGCAAACCGAGTGAGCCCAAATATGATGCCTCTGCGTAAACAGATGAAGTATGCACTGAGGCCGAGGGGAGCCCTCATCGCTCTCTGCAACTACCTGAAAGGGGGTTGTAGCGAGGTGGTGGTTGGTCTCTTCTCCCAAGAACAAGCGATAGGATGAGAGGAAATGGCCTCACATTGCACCAGGGGAGGTTTAGATTGGATTGGATATTAGGAAAAAATTCTTCGCTGAATGCATTATCAAGCATTGGAACAGGCTGCCCTGTGGTGGTGGTTCATTTCGGAGGAGGTATTTAAAAGACATTGTAGATGTGGTGCTTAGGGACATGGTTTAGTCGTGGACTTGACTTGGCTGTGTTAGGTTTATGGTTGGACTTGAAGTTTCCAGTCAAAATGATTCTTTCATAAATAAAAGTGCACAGTATGAACATAAATTAAGGGTTGCTTGTAAATACAAAAACCTGAAGCCACATCCATAATAGACTTCAAACATGGAGAAAGTATCAATATTATTATTTGTGTTCTATGTGATAACTGGCCAATCCATAACTGCAGAATTAAGAATACATATGTAAACAGACCAGCCAGTCTGAATACTGCAGTCTCAGAGAATACACTAGGTGGGAAGAGAAAAACAAGTCTCAGTCTTGGCAGCTGCTTTTATGATTCTATACGGCTGTAGTAAGTAAGCCTTGTTGCTGCTCTCCATTGGTCTTCAATGGGACCGTGCAAGACAAAAGCAAACCTCAGTGAAAGTGTAAAAGTACTAGATAAATAAGTAAGTGCAGAGTCACTTTTTCTGCTTCAGGACAGAGTCTGTAATAAATTGAATCAATAAGGGTTTTCTTCATTTTGGGAACAGCTGGCTGTAGGGGGTGTGTGAGCTCTGATTTCTGTGTTAATTTAGTTGTCTTCAGAGATTAGAAAGACTGAAGGAGTAACTGTTTTAAGATTACTGGGTCTCTCCCATTCCTGGCAAAGGCCACCAAGGCTTTTTCTTTTAATCTTAATAATTTTGTTTATGACAAATGATGCAACAGAAAAACTTTCTCCTACAGGTTTATTAAGCAATTCAATCTGATACTTCATTTTGTTGTCCTGTGCCTCTCCCATGAATAGAAGGCAAAACAGAGAATTTGTTTCTTTAGGGTACTTTGGGAACACCCTAACACATTAGCACAACCAGCATAGATAAATCCAAAAGTCAGTCTGAGGCCCATGTAATTTTTCAAGGATCAGTGAAAAATGTGTGAGTGTCATTTCTCATAGACAGTTATATTTGTTTCCTGCTGTTCTACCACAAGCTTTCTTTTATTGTTTTTATCTCCTGTGAAAGCAAAATTGAGTATGTATGTCCAGAAAATAAATACAGTACAGCAAAAAAACTTAAGAGGTTGTGAAGTGAAACAAAATGGGGAACAGCGGTTGTTCAATTATATAGAATTAACATGAACATGAATAACATTTTACCTAACTATTTTTTATGCCACATTAGCTTTCCTGTAGGGAGGAAAAAGTATTCTCTGGTGCTTGAAAAGTAAATGTTTCAACTGTACATCTGTGCATATTCCCTGTTAACCACAATTAAGGTAGGGTTTTTTATTTTTGCCTGGAATGACTGTGCAGCCAATATTTGTTTTATTTCTGAAACAGCTAGTTGCAGTTATTAAGAAATGTCTCTTCCTCTTCCCATTCAAAGCTAAAACGTTCTCACTTTGCCATTGAAGATGTTGTTTCAGCACAGAAACATAGTTCAGTTAAAGCGTAAGTAAGTAAGGGGTGGTGAACCCACCTCTAGGAGATCAACGTCCATGCTTTATACAAGGAAAGGGAGAGGGTATTTGCATCTCAAATGCAAGAGATCCTCAGGTGGCTTTTTTACTGTTCTTGTCATCCCAGCAGACGTAAATGATCTGAGTAGGTTTAATGTTAACAGTATCTCTGAATATCCCACTGTACGTACACATGAAAATATCTTCCCTCCCTTTAGAGCAATCTGGCCCTTTACCAACCTCCCAATGGCCATGAAAATAAACTGCAGTGCAAATTATGCAAAAAAAAAAAAAAAAAAAAAAAAAACACCAAAGGGTGAGAGTAAAATTCATATCTGCAGAATTCTTAATTTGTGCTTGCGGCCATCTGGCGTTGCTCTCCCTTGGGATAGTGACCTTCCTCTCTCTGTCGGCATTTTGTTCACTCACTTACTTACCTCTTTGGTTGCCACACTGGCATGTGAATGCTGCCTTTTATTTTTTAACAGGTTTTTTCCTGTCTTTGTGTGGAAGTGTGTGCCTTCTTTTAGAATAGAAATGTCTGTAACTGCAGCTCTACTAATTGAAATACAACCCAGTCTTGCTTACTGAGGGGAAGAAGGAAACAGAGGAGGTGCCCTCAGAGGCATCTTTGAGCACCTTCATCCAACATGTTTGTGAGGCTGCCTGTGCCCAAACCCCAGGTCTTTGTGGTCTGCAGAAAATGGGTTCCCTTAAGCATAAAGGGCCATACATCTACAGATGAGAGTCTGTACATGGTTGAAGTGATACTTTTTGTCATTTGAATAGTAGATAATGTCCCCACTGGGCTTAATCTGAAAAAAACACAAAAACTTACAGCCCCTTTTCCCCTCAGGTGAGGCAAACAAAGCCAGAGCTTCAGCAGCCATGCAGGCGGCACTGACCCCAGCTAGAGCACCACAGATGTTACGTATGTAGCGCATACATCTTTCCACCTCACTGAGCAATACATCAAAGCTGACTGACCTGCTCAAGTTACTCACAGAAAACTAAACTACCTTGTCGCTTCCTAAATACACTTCAAATGGAAAGAGTCTATCTGACTGCCTTCTAAAGGTCACAGTAAGAAAAGGAAAGTTAGCTCCTTTCTTTTCTCCTTTTATTGTTTGGTTTAACTGCTACATTTGTTCCAGTCTCTACTGTGGAGAACAAGCGTTTGGTCAGTTACGAAGCATGCAGTTATCGGTCCTTCTATCAAGAAAACATTAGAAATACGCTATTGTCAGCCATAAGCGTGAAGATACAGGTTGTGAAGCCAATGTGACTAAACGCAGCCTCGCAAGCAGCAGGGCTGTCAAAGTCCTTCAGGAGGTACGTCAGCATGGGTTCACGAACTCACGCCTGTACAAATATGCCTGGCACCCTCCACAGATACTTACCAACATCAGCAAATTAACCACCACTTACTTGCTATTTCATTTCATGCTTCCAGAAAACAGCTATCCTCTCTGACAGCTCTCTAGAAATCCAGCACACCCCCTCCCAGGTGCTGTAACTCCGTAAGCTGCCTTAACTTCGGCTGCTGCTTCCAGCTGACATGAAGCAAGGTGTGTCCTTGTCCTGTGTCACTGAGTGGAAGGGAGCAAGCACCAGTGAGGTTATTCTATCTCTCTGATCCTATCCTTTCACATTTTAAGTAGCTTACTGATACACTCCTTCTGATGTTTCTTTGGCATAAACACATTTTTTGTCCCCAGTTTTCTTTCAGACCAACCCTCCATCCATGCTTGGGATGATGCAGGGACTGAATCGGTCAACAGACAAATAATAGGCATAAGGATACAACAGATATACACAATAAAGCAGGTGTCCAGGCAGTGAAAATCAGCATAGTTTCATTAAAGTTAATGGGGTTTCTTACTCATGAGACCTTGTTTACCCCAACTAGAAGTTAAATCTTTGTCCAAATAACATAATGAAGGCAGCTATCCTAAAACTTTATACAGTAGTAAAACTCTACACATCCTCCATCTACAGGCCATGATTTGGTACAGACAAGATTATACTAAGTGGACTCTTGATGCTCCTGGAGTCAGCAGAGTAGTTTCCATTCTTTGTAATCATTATCTGCAATTCAGTTTTCTTCACAGATAACTATGCGTCCCTAAGGCAATATAAAGGCAAGATACTATCCGGTGGCATTAACGGGATCATGCGCTACATGACTGAGTATTTTGTATCATGAGTCAATCTCAAGGTAAGTGACTGGGAAACTTTTTCCTTAAAATTTTGGGGCATTGCAGGAAAACTGACCCAGTGAAGTCAACGGAAAAGCTTTGGCTGGCTTTACTGGAGCTTGGTTTTTGCCTCATTTAATTTAACTCAGTACTGCAGCTATACTAGGAAAAGGTTAAAATCTTCAGCTGAACTTCATTCTGATTTTAAGTCATTAAAAGCTGAAATGCCCAAACAAAACCCTGGACTTGCTATGAAGGTAGGAAGTAAAACCACAAAATGTTCTGATGATGATGCAAAGCCAACAGAGATCCAAAGGCACTGTTTCAAGGGCAGCAATGCTGTCACACATCCATGGTAAAAAGATACAGAGAGAGAGAGAAACTTTGTGTCTTCATTTTCTCATTTATTCTACCCTGTCTGTTGATCCTTTGTGTCCCCTGAACTTCAGGAGAAAACGATTAAAGGAACTTTAAAAAGAAAGAGCACTGTAACTGTTACCTTGCAATTTTTACTTGTGTAAACTTCCAGGCATCTTCAGCATGAGAAAATACGTGTCTGGAAGACTAACCTGGTTTGATCTGAAATAGGTGCTCGTTAATAACAATGTTGAACACGTTTGGCCAGTCTGCTTTCTGGTGCTTGCTAAATCTTGACTAAGTATATTCAGATCTTTGTGACATAGGAATACCTAGATTGAGAAACAATTTGCGGTTTCTTTTTCTTTCCGGTTGCTTTCCTTTCCTGTTTAGTCCCTTCTATCCAACTTGGCAGAAATGCAATCTAAGCGAGTAGCAGAAAGGCAACCTACATTAAGTTAATGTTACATGCCTTTTTATGTAAGTATATAAAACATATATATATATATATATATAAAACCACAAAATCTATAGTGAAACGCATTGATTGGGATTTTGCTATGGTTAGAAGAACAAATGGGGGGTGCATGGAAATGCAAATGTGGTGGTTAGTGCTCGGATACATCAATGCAGCATTTCAGTGCTTTTCAGCTTATGGAAGATACTTACATGGACCGATCATTGAGAATAGTTCTGTAGGTCATAGACTTGGCTCCTTTTCCTTTGCTTTTAACAAATAGGCCAGTTAAGTTGCCCCATTAGACTAGGAAGTTCCTAGTTATAATTGTAACAATTATGTTATGTTTTGATAGTGCAAAGGTGGAAAAGTTTAATCATTCCACCGAGGCTGATGAAGTTAGTTAGGGTTTTTATATCAATCTGATGTATCTGAGCGTGATCAAGAATTAAAAGGATAATTTTATAAAAACTGCTCCAAAAACTGGGGTAAAAAGTTTCTTGTAGAGGCCCAAACATTTTCTGTTGGATTCCTCTCAGTAAGTGTAGGCCTAGCAGTTCAGCTTGCAAAGGTGAATTTGCCTTCCTTCCAACATGATGTACCATAGAATGAGAGGTAAATGGTATATCTCGTATCCTTCCCCGAACAAGTTCTAAGGAAAAATTCCATGGACACAAAACAATTAAATGAATAAGACACTGGTTACTATCACTGGAGTTCAGTTTTACATTTCACCGAAGTGCTAATTGATATTTCTTTGGTAGTGGCTGTGCGATCCTCGTTAGAGGATACTCCACATAACAAACCTGCGCCATATACTCTGGCACCAGTGCAAAACCTGTAAAACCAAGGTCCAACACACAGCTAATATGGAAGAAGAATTACCTCTGAGCACAGGAGACAGAAGCTGGTTTATCAGTCAAGCAGTGCATGTAGTTTTGCCTCTGTGGATAAATGAATAGCCTCACATCATAGATTACTGTGTATTGTTCATTTTTTATGAACTTTGTTGCAACATACTGGTTTAATGGTATCATGTGTTTACCAATATGCAGTACAGCGTTTAAATCCCTAGATTAAAAGAATTGACAGTAATACTATATATTACAGCAGGCTAACTATATCATGAAGTCATACAAATCTGTAAAAATTAAACTATTTACAAAAGAAACGGTAAACCTGCCCTTGTCAATACATACCATAGAACTTGAGAATACATGCATATACATCTCCTCTGTCAATATCTGAAGGTCAAATCCTGGAAGTGCTCCTGAGATGGATCCTTTGAGGATTTATAGAAGCATGCTGAAGCAAAACACAAGCCAAAATACGTTTTATGCGAAAGGAAAAAGGAAAGCAACTAAGATCGTTATTCAAGCTGAACCCCATCTAGTATTTGCTGGTAGAGCACCATTTCTGCACCGATGTGTCCTTTGTGAGATCAGTCTTCGAGTGGCGACACATCACCCCTGGGAAGATGTCCTGCCAAAAAAAGAAAAAGAAAAGGGATCTTTTGGTACAGATACTTGAAGTGATATAAATATTTTAAGAGAAGCCTGATCATAAATTCCTAAAGGGTGTAATAACAACTTCAGCCCTTTCTGTGTAGTCTGATGCGGTATTTTGTGGCTGGCTGGAAACTATTCGTTCTGGGTTTCGGTTAAAAGACTGTACCATGTGCAAGGCAGGAGAGAACTCGTCCCAAGACTGCTGAGCTATTTCTGTTCCGCTAGCAGCTGACATTATGCTGACAACCATCTCATACTTACTTTACACTTGTAGAGGGTTTTCACAGTTTCTCATCTTAGGGACACAGTCCAGAGGAATGCCTTTTTTTCCCCCCCTAGCTTATGTACTTTGTTGATTTGTGAAAGCGTATCTTAGAATGGTTGGTATCTTTTGGCTTTGTATTTCAGGCACAGTTTTTCTACTGGCATCAGCTCCTCCAAAGCCTGAAAGATTGACTTTTTTCCCCTCACTTGTTAACTTAATGTAGGTTGCCTTTCTGCTACTCGCTTAGATTGCATTTCTGCCAAGTTGGATAGAAGGGACTAAACAGGAAAGGAAAGCAACCGGAAAGAAAAAGAAACCGCAAATTGTTTCTCAATCTAGGTATTCCTATGTCACAAAGAAAATAATTCCCAAAACTCCCTGAAATCTGAGGCTCACCTAAGCTCCACTGAATGAGAATTAGGAATAAAGATTTTCATTGTAATACAATTTTAGAATTGAAACATAGGCTGAAATTATATGAACTGAATTGTTCTGGACTTCCTATGATGCATGAGCTTTAATTCATCATGTTCACATGAAAAAAAAAGTCATTCACCTATACTTCTTTATTTTAAACTTTAGCCCGTAAAGAACCGCATCCTTCAAATTCCAGAATCATATCTTTTTTAAGATATGATTAAGATATTTTTAAGGTCAACAAAAATACGCTGTAGCCTATGACTGTTTAGTAGAGGCTATTACATTAAATGAATGACACAAGTACACAGGCAGAGCAAGAGAAAGTTGAATCAAAGCATTTAATCTACAACTTGTCACCTTTTACGAATCGTCTTGAAAAAATGCTAATCACACTGGCTTGTACTTCACTTGTCTCTCAGTTCCTGCCCCATTAAACAGCATTATGTGCCTTACAAAGTCTTTCCCAGTTTCTTACACTTTTCACTTCCCCCTGCCCCCTTTGCCTGTTGTAATGCCACTCTTCTTCCTCCATCATTCTCCCTGACAGACTCCTCTCCCTTTAGCTTTGGCAGAACACTGCTTTTTATTGCAGTTCCCATGATCTGTTTTGGTGCTCAGACTGTCGGCTTGTTTCTGAAAAGATGTATCTGCTTGAAAGTGAGGATCCCTGCTCACTGAATTCCTAATGTAAATGATGTAAACTCCATCTACGTAGGAGCTGGGAGCCAGATCTTTCCTTCCCCTTTTTTCTTTAATAGGCATGAAGAAACACAGGTGCCTACGTCCCAGAGATATATCTTACTAAGCCAGAGGACACCAGACCCAAGATTCGATGCCCAACTCTCACCTCCCATTTGCAGGCTGAGACCTGCATTGGGGCAGCACCACACTTTGGAAATCATCCAAGTAGGGCACAAGCTGATGGGCACCATCTTTGCCACCGTTCCTGTGGGGAGAGGGACTCTCCCGGCATGCTGGGTAACGGAGGAATGACGGGATGTGTTCACTGGACCAGACCCAATGGATGCTGCTGCTGCCGCCTTGGGAATACAGCTGTCAGCTACAGGAATGAGGGCACGTATCCACTTACATAGCAATTGCAGGGGCTGATGAAGTAAGGTGATGTGGAGATGGGGGGAGGAAATGACATAAGGGGGGATTTTTGAGGGGACAGGGACCTCTGTCTGACAACTGATTCAATACGCAAATCTGTAAGGAAATGCAGTTCCTTCACTTCTAACAGACTTGCATTGCTTTTGAAGTAGAGGGGGACGGGTTCATACACGAGCAAAAGAAAAGACGTTAGAAAAAGACTATTCCTGTTGAACCATAGATTGGATTCTGTAGAGCATGTTTAGTATCAAATAATTTCTTTCTCTGGTAAGTCTCAGAATGTACGACACAAAAAGTGGCTGTTATTTACCTCTAAATGTGGCAAAACATTTTAAATAAAGGGCAAAATCTTGTCCTTTTTACTGCATTAGGAAAAAACAGTGTCAACAGGTAATATGTTCAGACACCAGATGAGAGCAGACAGAACCAATAAAACCAGAAATAAAGGTGGTGTTTTATTGTGCTCTGGTGGACAGGTGAATTATACCTCTGAAACATATTTCACCAACTTGCCGTGTACAGGTTTGACGGTAAGTAACCCTTTCTGTAATTGCTGCCTAGCTGCCCAACAGTGCAAGACAGTGTGACAGTGATAACCTGTGTAAAACTCTTCCAATGACCATATAAAGACCAAGACTAAGTTCTCTAATAGTGCTGCAATGACTGCATAAAGAATTACAGCACATTAACAATGATCCTAGGACCACGCAGTATGCCATCAATAAAACAAGCCACATGCCAGCCTTTTCTCAGTGCAGATAAACGAGTGACAGAGGAAAAGGTCAAGAGCATTATGTAGAGTGAGAGATTCTCTGGGCATAAGATGATTGCATCATTTAGACTCACCACCTGCATAGCACATGGTAAATAACCTCATCGCGTGGCCCTGGGACGTCATCCAGGTATCTTGCGTTAAGTAGATGCATATCCAGCAAGGCACCAAGCCCTGGTCTGAAGTCACTGAAAGAGAGAAACTCTGACACTTACTTTGGTAGGGTGTTTCAGTGATAAAATATGTGCATTGCTGCCTCATTCTGAATGAATTCAGAAATTTTTGAAGATGCCTATGTCTGTCTTTCAGTGGTTAAATACTTCAGGGAAAACGCTGGAATGACTTGACATGTTTAGGCCTTATTAAAAAGGAAGAGCCATAGGGAACAGGAATGCTAATTGTTAAAAAGAAGCGCTAGGACTCGGTTCAGAACCGATGTGTCCTTTGTGAGATCAGTCTTCGAGTGGCGACACATCACCCCTGGGAAGATGTCCTGCCAAAAAAAGAAAAAGAAAAGGGATCTTTTGGTACAGATACTTGAAGTGATATAAATATTTTAAGAGAAGCCTGATCATAAATTCCTAAAGGGTGTAATAACAAGACAGTAGAGAATGTTCTGGCTGAAAAAAAGATCCTGCATTATAGAGTAGAAACTAACAGAATGGACTCAGCTAGCAACTTCCATCAGTTGAATTTGCTGAATAAAAGCTACTGTGCAGAAAAAAAAGATGTTAGTCCAGTAAAAATACCTGTCTTGCAAGATGAATATAGCCATGCTGAAGTAGCCATGGATCATCTGAAGTTTCTCTTAACTGCAGGGATGCTACTGGTTGGCAGCAAGTTGAGAATCTGCTACGTGTTGAATCAAGGACCGTGCACAACCTCTTCTCCCTGAAAGAGGACATCTCCCAGAGCAGGCAGTCATGACCTTTGAGGTTTCTACAGTCCCACAGTGAGTATTTTTCTAGTCTTGGGGTTTCACAGACAATTGCTGGCTTCCACAATAGAGAAAAAAAACTATATTGCAAACTGTACTGCATGGCTGGTTAACTACTGCAAGCAACTGCAGGCATAGGATATGCAGAACAAAGCTGACACTGCAGAAATTGGAAGTGCAGAAATGCATTATGCACCAGAGGGGAACAGAATTCATAAAGTCTTCTCTAAATATCTGGAAACAAATCGTGACCTTCACTGTATTTAATGACAAAACAAAATGCCCCTTCATGTGCTCGTGCTTTGTTTTTTTCCCCTGTATTTTCTAAGCTTGTGCATTTAGACCTTCTAAAGCAGGGGCTGGTAACCTCCCAGAAGAAGCAAGAAGTTGTTTTGCTGCTGGATGAGGCAAGGGATCCCAGTTCCCACCACACTGCAAACCACAGCGCAGGCTGGGATCCATAGTCTCCTTCAGCATTCAAACAGATTTCTCCATTTCAAAGGCCAAGACAAATTCTTTGTAATGGTGAAAATATTGTGAAATTATTTGTGTGAGACACCAAATAGCCTATAATTAAATACTGAATTAAATGCGTATTTACTTACAGAGACACACAAACCTGAAAATAATACGTTGACAATTCAAAGAAGAGCAATTGGGAAATGGCTTAGGAATTCAGGGGGAATTATGCATACACAAACTGCAAACACACAGAGGTGATGCCACATTAAAATCCGTATCTTTTAAAAAACTCGTAGTATTCAATCAGTTCTCTGCGTGCTCCCTGAGAAGGAATTCTTCAGGCCATGTATGGCCAGAGAGCAAACCAGGCACAGAAGAGGAGAATGAGCTGTGCACCGCCGCACTTTCTCCTTCCCAGCACAGGTTCACACATGATGACTTTCTCGGTTCCGAACCCAGGGATATTCGCAGGGAGAAAATGGGAATTACAAATGTACCTGACTGACAGTGAAAAACACCTTCATGATGCAAAATAGCCTGGATCCCAACTTTTCAGAGTATAATAATAAGAATTGCCATTTCCTTGCTTGCAGCTAATGAGTTCTCCCCGTGCAAAAAGATCTCCCAGGGATATGGGATACAAAAGCGGGAACGTGGTAAGCTCTCGGCTCTGCCCACATTTGACAGGTTTTCAGGTGTGTTTTCCTCCCCTCTCCTTTTTCTAATAGAGAGTAGCATATGGCTGCTTGTTAAATCTCAACAGGATTTCCAGCAACTGTGGTGTTACTAGAGTCATTTAATAATGCTGATGGATGTCATGGGGGAAAGTGAGGTAGTTATGGTGTCTGTGTGCTTAATTTTCAGAGAATAATTAAGAGTCCTTGGAAAATGATTTTCTGAAGTATTACTAAACAGGAAAAAACCCCACCCAAACCCACAATTGAAAACATAATAATGAGTCACTCCTATGATATCTAGATACATTCAGAACATAGAAAACTATCATGAACAGAAAACCTGGGAGACTGGGATTTACTAGGACATACCTCTGAATTGTTGTCAACCCCATTGCTATGTACTAAACAACAAAATTGTAGTTTCTATTAATTTCTTTTAAAATATTTTCCCTGACAAAAAAATAACTTCCAGTTTGATTAATAATGACAGATCAGAGAAACTATACAGATCACTGCTCTGCTAGACATATGTACAGAAAAGACGTCTGAGGGGGAAAAAAAAAATCATCACACACTTAAACTTTTAGCTTTTGTCCAGAGATATCCTACATGGTCACACCACTGAAATAAGTAAAAACACTCCTGTCTTTTATGGGCTTTCGTCAAGCCAAGAAGCTATTGGGACACCTGGTTTTCCCCTTTCAGTGTAAATATTAAGTAGCCTTTTGACACAGTTTATATTTTAAGGGAAAAACCCCAAAGGTAGCAATATAAACTGCACATACAAATGTATTTTGTAAATATATGCCAGATCAACATGGAAGAATAAAAATTTGGAAATACTAAATGTCAAAAGAGAATTATTTGTAAAGACAGCTGTGCTACACTAGGGAATTGTACAGCATGAGGGTGCGCTGTCTACAGATGCCCTGATGCTTCTAAATGACGTATTTTCTGTACGAACAGAAACTGAACACTCAGAAGTTGCTTTTGTGATCACAGTGGGATGTCCTCTCCACAGTAATGCATCTATTCATCACTTCAGCCACTTCTAGGTTGTGACAATGAATTTTGATTTTAAGGAAGCACTTGCTTTCTAATAGCGGTTTTATTAAAAAGATTAATTTTGGGTCCTTTTTTAATATTTCTACGATCACTAAATAGTTTATCAGCATTGAAATTCCTTAATGATATCAGAAGACATAGAAGACATTTACAAAGAATTGGAATGGTCCGGCATAATCCAGTAATTGAGTTTCCAAGACCTACTTGAAGTTATGGCTGTTAACATTGAATCTACATGATCTGATGTGGCATGAAATTTTGGCTCCTCTACACCAGAAAATCACCTTAGAGATACGTGTTTTACCCATGTTATCTCTATGTCTACAAAACCAACACAATAACTCTACGCAATCAACAGTCACGGCACTGACAAAGGTTTGCCATCGAACGCCCTCTAAAAATCTGAGCTGTTAAGTGTTCGCATCAGAAACCAAAGATCTAAACATTTTTCTGGTTCTGCAACACAGCCTGAACTTAAATTAGAGGTTATTATAATATGAATGACTATGATGTTTGCTTCTGCATGCAAGAGCGAAACTCAGGTGATTAAGGCTCTGATGTGCAGACTGATAACTTGATTCGTTTGGGCAGTTCTTCTGTAATAGCACTGTATAAAAGGTTGGGGTTTTTTTGCCAAAGCACTGTAATGTACTTGCATAACTTTGCAAAAAATAAGGATGGCTTTACATACAAAAATTTCCAAAAGATCTACCTTATTATTGGGTAATAACATTAAGTAATTGCGTTAAAGCTATATAAATATGTTTATCCCCAACACAGATTTGAATCTTTAGTCATCATTTGGGATCCTGCCATGAATTACTCACATTCTAAGAGCCAAGTCAACAGACGGTGCATCGATAACCCTTCAGAGACCTCCTGGTTGTGGAAGGATGCACTCTACCTTGACAGGAGCTGACCCGTTTGACATTGTCCAGGACTAGGGCTATACCAAACTATAAAAAATGCATTAAATAGAAAGCTTCCAGAAGAAGAGTTTAATATCTATGGGAAGAGCCACCTCTTAACTCTGGGACTGTATTTTACTGCTGAAAAGAAATGTAATTAATGCAATTAATTATTTATCACCCATGAACAATCTTTAGAGATGGACATTTAGGTAACTTCTATTTCATTGCTTTACTTTTTCACAATCAAAGAGTAAAGCAAGACTTATTATAAATACGGTTAAATTGCCAGATTTAAGAGAAAATGAGAAATCTTGATTTTTTTTTTTTGCATGTGTTTGCTCATAGATTGCAGGTAGTATATCAGCAGGCAGTTCAATTCAGCGTTCTGCTCGTGGATGTTTATTAAAGCAGTCTGAATGTCTTAGTTTTTAAATCTGAGTCAAGGAATAAATACCTGTATTCGCCATTACAAAAAGTGCTTGGGATCCTTTCTACATGTCTGAGTACTGAAACTCAGAAACTCTTGCTAAATCTCCCATTCTTGCTCAGCAGAACTGAAATAAGGAAAGCACGAACAACTTGGTTTTCACAAGTTTTTGACAGATGCAAGGCTCTCCTTTTGCAGGACTCTGAAATGAAGTAGAAGTCAGGTTTGGTGGAAAATAGTTAACTTGATTTTTAAAACACTGTTTAACACTAAAGCAGAACATTTAACCTTATTGTGTTTATTAAACTATCAGACAAAAACGGTAACAAAGTTGACTGAGGTCTACTGAAACAGTAGATTTTTGACCATTTTGAAACATCTTTGATTCTTACGAATGAGAAGAAATTTTGAAACTAGGACTTAAATGTTCTGAATCTAATACTCAAAAGACTTTTTCATATAAAAATACGTGTAAGAAATCGAAAGATTCCTAAATAATAAGATAAAGGATTTGGCATTTTTCATGAAATCTCTTTTCACTCAGCTCAAATGAAACAGTTATGAATACTATCAAGGAAGAAAAATGTTGGGTTTTTTTCCGTGTCTGTAAATAGCACTATATCATTCAATAATGATTAAGAAAATTTCCAGCAGTCTTGGAATGTGACCATTTTTTCCTCAAACATTAACATAAATATGTAACAAAAACATTTAGCTGCATATATATATACACACACACAAACTGTTGTACAGCTCCTGCATTTAATAGCCAGACACAGCACATTTTGCAATTTTACACCTCCATTTTAAGCAGGAAATCTCATTTGACCGTTATCCTGTCTAATACCATTGTATCCTACTGTTGTCAAAATGTGAAACAAAACATAGGCAAGTCAGAGAAGAAAACAAATGAAAACGTTCTTTAAAATACTCCTACAACATATGGGCATCACCTTCAGCTACTTGACTATTTCTTGTCATGGGACACATTATGATTCAGAATTTATTTGGATCATGTCTGTCTTTTTGAGCTCAGTGGGTTATCTGCAATTTAGAAAAAAAATTCCCAAACTGGGAAGATTATTCAAGTGATCTGTGTTGGTAAAAGTATGGTTTAACTTCAACATCCAATTCTGCACCAAGAACCAGCATGAAACGTTAGACCAATTCCAAAACTGAAAATTCTCACTGGCAGAAAAGGGTATTCTTGCGCTATAAAAAATTCTCTCGTCAAACTCACCTCTGTTGAAAGGATGCCAGGGAAATTCAATACACTGTAGGTAGCATATGAACTGGAAGTCTCTCACTGTGGGTTTGATTACCTGGGTGGGTTACAGAGAAAAATAATAATACACATCAGCCTACTGCATTTTGCATTGAGTAATTAAAACACTAACACCTTGTGAAGTAATGTAGTAGGAGTTTCATACTGAAGGAGTAAGAAGAATATGCGTACTTGCGCAATTTTACATACTGTTATAAACCTTGCTTTCCTAGTACCTCAATTGTAATGACAGTAAATCAAATATAAGTAATAAGGAGAATTTGGTTAAGATTTCTTATTTTATTTCAAAAGCGGGCCTTCTAAATACAAAGTTGATAGCAACTGGACTACTACTACTTGGTAGTAAGCTATAATTACTATGGCAAACTTTTCTAATCTTGGTGTCACAAGTGTCCTCAGTACATTGCTCAGAGGGATTTGGGTGAAAATACAGAAAATTTGCATATGTGTGGCCTGATGGTATCCTTTATGGTGCAGATGCGAAGGGAGAACCGAGGAGGCAGGGGCTCTCCAGACCTGCTCCAGTGGCAGGTCAGGCCATCATGCCGATGAACTCTGAATGATGGTCCCACACAAACACTCTGGAAAGGAATCGCAAATCCTCGGGACAGGGCAAGGCACTACTAGCTGTGCAGAAAGGATGTGCTTTGTCAGTGCCAACACTGGCCTGGCCAGTGCCAAAAATTATTTTTCATGTGCATTTTTAGTACCTTCCATTTGGAGATGTTAAATCTCGGTAGCTTCTTGTGATTAGACATAGAAAGTCTCTCACCTCTTTTACATCAGTGTAACTATACTGACTTTGTATATTATTTCTGAGTTATACAGGGAGAAGTGAGAAAAGAACCATTCCCCTGGAGTAAAATTCCAGTTTAAGTGTAGACGTGTATAGCCACTTACTCGTATGAATTATATGAAAGTCATGGATACCCAGGGTGCAAATCCAGGTGGAACAGTGCCACTAATCTATGAATGTGTTGCACTCCTGAGAGAAGAAAAAACAAACCTAGAGATCTGACAGCCTTATAAAAGCATTCCCATTGTGGCGTAATCTTCTAGAAAAAAAATAAATCATACCCCATCTTTTTGTAAATTGACCTGTAAGTTACTGGCAACAAATCAATGGGGTACAAATGAAAAATAATAATGCAATAACAATGCTGTGTATTATCTTGGACCCCAGACGAAAACTTGTAAAGCGATCAATATGATACAAAGATTCAGTGCTGTTACTCTTTTACAAAGAAATGACAACATACTGATTTCAAAAGGTGGCTGTAAAAAAACCCCAAACCCATCTGCCACAAAATTAAAAGATAAACCCAAATATAAAACATTTCCTTGTTTGTTTGTCTGTTTCTTTTCCCCCAGACTTCCATTAATTTCAACTGGAATTAAAGGGAACAATTTTTTGTTTTGTTTTGTTTGGAGAACAAACAAGCAAGCTAAAGAATCATCGTTTTTAGCATCAGCCCACAAAGCTCAATGGATGAAAACTCACTTGCATACAGTAGGAATACGAAAACTGGTGGTTTCCAATGAAGTACTTAAGTGCACTTGCTTTGTTTAGTATTTCATTTTAAATGCTACCGCCGCTTTTTGGCAGTGGGGGGTGGGGGGGGAGCTGTTGAGTTTATTTGCAGCAGAGCATGTGTTAATTAAAACAAGTTTTTCTTTGTTAATTAGAACAAAGATGGTCCTTTGAAAGAGGCTTGTCCTCCATCCTTAAAAGCTTGTCTTATAGTGTGGCCATGGAGAAGTAGGTAGAAAGCTAATGGTAGGAGAAAGTCCACCTAGAGCTGGGTGAGGAGCTGCCTAGCTCCTCAGTCCCTTGGGACTACAACCCAACGCAAATGGGAATGATTTGTCAGCTGGTACCAATGGCTCAGCTTTAGTGTTAAGATACAGTAAGTCCTTTACCGAATCAGGGCTTTAAGGATTATGACTATTGAAAGATTAGTTAAAAAAGAAGGAAAAAAAAAAAGACAGCAAGGTGAAGAGATATTCTAGAAACCCAGTCTTGGCTGTATTGTGGTTTCAGTGCCACAACCATGTCGTATCATAACCATCACACCCTGTCAGGGACCTGGAAAAATTCCTACAAACTTTCTGTGAATTGAGAAATGAAAGTTATGAAGGCAGACGTAGGATTACAACAAGGCTTCATTATTAAAAAAAAAAAAGACTGGCCATAAGCTTCACGGAATAAAATCTAAAATTAGTACATCTGTTTGGTGTACCTCATTTCCACACTTGTGGTACAGAATAGAAAACTAAAGCAGGAAAAGGGAGCAAAGAGAGAGAGCAGCCACACAGCCTGGCTACTGGTGGGGAGGCATAGAGATTGCCATCACCGCCACGTCCACAGCAGCACTTGGACATGGCCATGAGGCCCAGCATTGCAGGCACCGAGGGAAAAAGCGGCAGAGGGTGGTGGGCACACAGCACAGGGAGAGACAGGCGTGCTTAGGAGGATTATGAGAGTCTCCGAATTCGCCCCTTCGATCATTCTGTGATACACATTTATGAACGCCAAAGTAGGGGACATTCTATTTGAAAGCTTCCAGAAAAAGAAATTTACCGTGCAAACTGAACGGCTGCATTCGTAGCTCAAAACAAGCATACCCACATGCTGCTATTTTACACGCACCATGTGCGACACCGCGCTGAAGCCTAAGAGGAAATAATTTTTAACGTCAGGTCCGCGGCTGGTATCTGCTCAAACCAACAGAGTCAATACTAAGGCCAAAACTACAAGGCAACTGATTAAGCATTAATCACTGATGTTATTTACCCCGTAGGTTTGTAAGGTGCTTCTCTGACAAGCAGAAGAGTAAAGACTTCACATTTATGATTTTAAAATGAAAATGAGTCATGAAAGTCAGACAATAAAGGGAAAAGGAATGAAGACAGAATTGAAAGAGAAGTGGTAAACCTATGTGAGGGCACCATTTACGCAAAACAGTCTTGCCAGTCCAGCTTTTTTTCTTGCAAGTACAAGGTAAACACTGTCTTACGTCTTAGTGTCTGCCTACCCACAGCCACCTTATCGTGCAGGATTTTAATAAATAAAAGCCTAAAAAGATTGTGGCAACTTGTGCATTCTCAGGACTATGTAAAATAACTTCCACAATCAATGCAACATGGCACACAGCAGTTACCCCTCAATCTTACTTATATTTTCATGCTGGATTAGTAAGTGCAGAGTGAAAATAAAATGCCTCTCTTGAAAGGCAGCCAAAAGCTATAGTTTTCAAATTTCAGTTCATGTTCAGAGCTTTATCACAATTTCATATGAGTAAGTTCTTAGGTTAGAAATTTCCACAATTGCTTAAAGGTGCATTTAAAGTCATTTATCTCCACATGGGTGCATTGCTGTCGGAATTTTAAGAGTTATTTCAATATTAATCCACAGTTCATGGTTATGAGTACATATCAGAGATCCACACACAGCTCCAGCCCCAAGACAGGCCACCACCTACAGGGCGACAGGTGACCATCCCCTGTTCCTCCCATTAAAATCATGCACATTTAATTTACTGTGACCTTGAAATAAAAGATGAAAATTTCACTAGCTATTAAGACTTTTAGTTCTTGCGACATACCAGCCAACAGAGATGCTGAAAATTATTGCTAGAAGACTGTATCTGTCAGGGTATGGTAGGATTCTCCCATCTTAATTGTTTGGGTTTTTTTAGAAATTGTGTTTAGATGGATTTTTTATTCTTTTTCATAGTGTCTGCCTCTCTCCTTTTAAATGGCATTTGTTGCAAATCAGAACCTCCTCAAAACTGAAATGTCTCACTTGGGGGATGTTAAAAAAAAAATTTCAAAATTCTTCATGGGAATAAGATGAAGTTTTTCAGACAGCTGCAGTTACCACCTGTTTGCAACATTTAAGGCAAGAAACACACAGGTGTTTTTTCCAGATGTGCCGAAGTGATTTGGCTTTCAGTCCTTCTGTTCTCTCTTAGTATCCTGTCATTGTAATATCTGGAGGGGAAGGAAATACTTTATTCTGAGATTACCTTTGCCTGCTGTTCTGTGCAGACAGAAAAAAAACAAACTCCCACCACCGTCAAGAATTCTGTTTAACATCCAAGAGGAGTAGCAGTAGGTTGTTTCTATATTCTGCTGGACACCAACACATTTCATAAAAGTAACCAGATGTCCATTTTGCCAACATGTACGTCTTCTGAAGACTGTGCCAACCGCTACTGTTACTCGCTGCCCTTCTGCCACGGATAAACCTGCCCAGTTCCTCTGGCTGGAGGTTTTGTTTGGAAGGGGGAACAGCTGAATACGCTTTAATCTGTTTTAGGCAAAAGCTCATAACTGTAGCTTTGCCTGACGAAGGAAGGGGAATTACTGTCTTACTCAAGCAGAAGCTTCAAGCATGTGCAGTGATGGCTGCTGCAGATGTGGAAAAGGAGCAAGAATCAGTGTCCATTTCCCTTTCTACTTGCGTTTATCCCTCCTGGCAGTGAGACAGATCCAGCATTGCTGGTTTCTGCCTGTGGACTTGACACAGCGAAAGAAAAAGGACAGGTTGCAGGCTAGATAAGGAAAATTCTTCCAGTAGAAGTGACAGAGTTTCAGTTTTAAAAAGCCAGGAAAATATATCGCATAAATACTCTTTTCTACTGTCAGGGCTAGTTATTACCTTGGTATGCTAAATCAGAGCTCTATATATATTCAAAGACCAAGAAACCAACTCTCTTCATCTGCTATAAAACTGAACAGTATTCTGTTTTCTGTTTCCAAGTAGGCTGCTAAATCACACAGAGTATTTCGTACTTTTTTTTTTTCTGTTTTTTTAGCTGCTGCACTCTTTCCTGTATGACTCATGTTCTGTAAGAACAGCCTAAGCTCAGTGAAATGGGCAGTGTCAAACACTACACTGCCCTGAGAAGCAGCACAATCAGTTTTGAAATCTTTTATAAGATGCACAATTATCAGCACCTACTTTCTACAGCTGTACCCCTGACTATTTCAACAGCCTGGCATAATACTTTAAGTCAAGTGGGACAGTTTCTTATTTGTGATTTTTTTCGTGCTCAGGTGTTAATATTAAAAGCCTACTTAGTCATAACATGAAGCAAAACAGTGATAATCCAAAGAAAACTCTCAAACCCAAGGAAAGCTGGGGTGGGGGACAGGTAAAAGACATATCAAAGACAACTTGGACTAAAAGATTCGGAAGTAGTCCTTAGCTGCCTCAATTTTTGGCAAATTCTCAAGAATATAATGGTAAAACGATCACGTGTAAAAAAACATGTGTCTGCTCTAGTTAAGCAGTACGGAAGGAAACATTCCCTTGAGTTCTGGAAGGACCACTCAGTGATGTGCTTGGCAAAATCATTTTAAAGTAGAACCTAGACTATTATCTATCCTAAAAATAAATACAATGTTTTCACCTAATTCTTCATTCTTCTTTGGTATAGGAAAAACAGGAATATTTGAACTGGATTTTCAGACCTCTGTGCTTAGAAATAACATATATATATACACACACACACACGCGCTATATCTTGCGTGCAGAACAGAAACTTAATTAATCTATTTCAGACATTATAGATGTAGAAGACTTGTAATGGCCACAGGTTATTTGGCACTGAAATCCAGTAACGATGGAGTTAAGTTGTAGATCAGAGACATTTTTGTAATAATGAGTCACGTAGTGCTTTGAAAGTATTTTCCAAAGGTGGTAGCAGAAGATTCTGCATTGCAAGAATTATTCATCTACTTCTGCGTACACACTGGTCATTATGAATGAGATGTCTCATCACAGAGTATGTGATGGGTCTTCTATGGAGAACTGACAACTTTAAGTTGAGCCACAAAGTAGGCAAGTTTATGTGCAATAATTCGTCTACCTCAAATTTTTGAGAATGTTAAGAAAAATACTCACCTTTATATTAAGACAATGAAGGGAAGATGTTTTCTGAAAACATTTTACGTTTTGCCCTCAAACATACTTAAGCACCACTACTGTGGCCCAGTGTTGGACAGATGAAACAAAAGTGCTGTATAAAAATTAGAGTCTGAAATGAAGACCCAGAGAAAGAGCTAAAGGCTATGTCTCTTCTCATTTATTTCCAGAACTATTATGAACAAAGACACTTAGTCCCTAATGTAAATCTGCAAGAAACATTTATATTTAAGAAGACTTGAAGGCTAATGTAATGCAAACTGAGAATTTTGTCTTTTTGTTGTGTGGGGTGAGAAGAGCTAGATTAAACTGCTTTCTGTAAATATCAATGGATAGTTTAAAGAGGTGGTATAGCTGCAGTTCCTTTGAATGATTCAAGTATCACGTTTGTTCTCTTCAATGAAAGAAACCTTACAGTACACAATGAAAAATGGCAGAAATCTGGTCACACAGTATTGGGTCTATGGTTTTTCATGTTTGCTGGATGCACCTAAAGTAGGTATTTCATTACGGTAGACGTGTGTGAAGCGACAGCTAGAAAAACTAGGCATATATATTTAATACTAAGGGACTTTGTTGCTTGAGGGTAATTTTATCCCACAAACACATATTCATAGTCAAGAAAGATCCTGCATACCTTCGTAGTTACCACATTAGATGTTTTCCGTCCTTCTTAATAAAAGATTATTAATAAGAAAGAAACTGGTCTCTAAAACATTTGATTACTGCTTTCAGGAAAATGGATCAAGGGGTGGTTCTCATTATTTTGTTAAGCTTAGAAAAATACATTTTAATGAAGCTGTTTTAAGCTTTAGACCTCCTGTCCTCCTTCTGGTTAGCTTCTGCCATTCCCTCTCATGAGATTTCTATGCTAAGGACACAGATTACGGATATAGGCCTGAAACATACACAGTCTGTACTTAAGGGTTAAGTTTAATTTTTAAAGCCGCAGGAAT
>NW_010528157.1:206059-211399 GCF_000687285.1 Phaethon lepturus
ACAGCTTTTTCAATAATCTTTCCACGGGAAAATTAAATTAAAAACACCAATTGGGCAGAATTCCAGCTTCAAACAATTTGCTTCTAATCAAGGAGCTAGACATTGTCTGACTGGTACTGGCACCTTGCGGTCCCCAGGGTAAGCCCTGGCAATTTCTAAAATAATGAATCCGCTGTCATCTCACAAGACTTCATCGAACAACCCAGGGAAACACAGGTCCACCTGATAGCTAAACAGGACAGGATCGCGCATTTACCGTTAAAACAAAGAGGTAAATAACCTACCAGGACACGAAGAAAATACTGATTTGTTACACGAACTCTTGGTCATACCATTTTGCTTCAGAGCAGTTTCCTCTGTTTGTCCCGTGATGTTGTAATACCAACTTGTGGATCCAAAGCCCCAGAAAAACGTGTCCCAACTCATGATCCTCTGGCACTGATGCTGCGTTGCTCCACCTGGCCTCGCTGCCAATGGCTCTGCTGGGATACATGCAACCCAGACAGCATCTTCAGCCTGAAGCACTTGCTCCTCCAGCTACTTCTATGGCTGGTAGTTCTCCTTTTGATATTCCTAAAAGACAGTCTTTCATAAATGCAAAGAAAGGAAAAGTTTGTTTTTAGGCTTGCACCCTCCACTTGCAGTTCTTGCTGTGCCCAGGTCTTGACATAAATTATCTTTCCCCCTGCTCATTACAAAGCTTCCTGCCAGGATCATTTTCCATGCCATTCACCTCTTTATTTTTCCCTTTGCTGGCTGTAGCTTCTTTACTGCATTAGACAAAAGTTATTTATCCTCACTTTCAAGTGAAAATTTATTACAATTTACTCCCTTATTCCTAGTAAATGACTATCCAGAGATGGACCTTCTCCTCTGGTTAGTGCATGCTGCCAGTTTGAAGCACCATTACATGTAGCTGACCATTTCTTTCCTGTGCTTTCATTCTCCTCTGTGTCTTTGGCAGACCAGAATGGACAGATGGGAGGAGGAACCAGTGCTGATACCGTAAACCCCTTGGTTTGGACACCATCTCTTGTCACAAGGCTGAGAAGTGATTTGCACAAATTCCCCACAGTCCTTCCAAGCTAACGGTGTACATATAAATAACAGGGAAATAAAGGAGACTAGTAGACGTGGACTATGTAGATACTTAATAGCATTATTCTACATAAAATCTCACCCCAGTGACATTATGCACTGACAAATTAGAGGGCTAAAAATGGAAGTAGCTGCAGAATATGTCTCTAACCAAAAGGGGGACTGCATTGTGAAAGCACGTAACGTCTACCATGTATTAAGCAATGAGTCTGTCTAAGGCAATCGTGGTCTGACTCACAGCTTCTTCAGCCACTTCTTCAGCCAACAGGAGTCCTTCTGTTAATTTTGATGCTGTTGGAAGAGACAAGGACTTATGCCTTCATTTGCTTTGAGGAGTTTTTAAAATTAAATACTGCAAAGTAAAAGACAAACCAAAATGTTTTCTCCAAATGTTTGGCAGCTGTCAGTTTCATAGGAGTATGAGAGTAGAGCTCAAATTAACACACTTGAGATAGTGTATCAAGCTGAGGCTTTCCAAGCTACTAATACAAAAGATGAATTCACAAACACCAGACACAGGTGACAAGCAGCCCAGCACATCATGTAAAAGATACAAATTGATCCATCTGTCAGCAGTTACTTTGTAAGTGAATCGCTCTCAATTATATTAGAAACAGCATTTAATGAAATATGATTTTAAAGGACTACATACAGGAAGAAGATGTGCAAAGTAATTCCTGATATAATGAAAATTGAAGAGCGCCATAGATTCTGCTCATATAATTGGCAAACAGAATCGAGGGTTTTGATAGAGGTGACAGTAGAACAGCTTTTGGGATATCATTTGGCTGGGATAGCAATCTTCCAATCATAGTCCAGCCTGTCTGCAGAGGTCACTTTCAAGGTGCACGTTCAGATGAGAAATAGCGGTGTTATACAACAATTTCACTGATGGCTGCAAAGAAATGTTCATTACATTGCCTTCTTGCCATGTGAGAAGGGAACAGCCATGTATCAAACGGTGGAACAGGTGTCAATGAAAAACTGGAGTTTGGGTATTCTGAATTTAAATCCTTCATACAGTCCGCATTCAGTCCTTGCTCTTCTGACAGGAAGTCAATGAACTGATATTAAGTGGCAGGCAAATATTTCCATCCCACTCCCAAATTTCTTCTGGGTTTTGGATTTATTTTTTTATTCCCCTTCAGTATTTACTATCACAATCATAATGGGAGGACAGTTGGGAGAGCGAGCCCCAGTTTAGAAAGAAGCTGTAGATATGCCTGGCTGTGAGAGATCTGGCTGTACAGATCACAAACATGCAAGGGCCACGGTACTGATGAGGAAGATCTAACGTGTCTTTGAGAATCAACAAACAACCCAAGATTGAAAATATTTAAATCACAGGTGTATCTATACTGTATGATCTCATTACAAATTGGAATTAAGGTTGCTTAGATGCCTTATCTGTGACATTCCACATTACAACAGACATATTTGTAGATAAATTTTAACTTACGGTATTTAGGAATCTCCTAGAGTTACGTTTGGAGAATAATTAGAATGCTTCCATAATGTATTCTACCCTGAATTAATGATACTATCCTGTCCCACTTAGATTCATCCTCATGTAGTTTTTGTCTCGGTATAAGAGAGACATGGGTTGCACAGGTAGCCCCACACGTGCTGAACACAGATCTGAGGGAATACGACGTATTTTTGTAGGCTCTCTCTTAAAGCTCTTCCCATAGCCTGGCTGGTGGATGCACACAACATTTTTTCGGAAAAGCAGGCATCAGGCTTCTAGCCTTAGAGACAGGCTTTAATAATGCTGAATTTAAAGTTATTAGAAATACCATTGCTTTCACAAGTACACAGATATTGAATTAATTACCCCATCTATTTGAGATCAGCTGAATTATGAGTAGTATTTCATTGACTGATTTGTGTTGGAAATTCACATTTACAGATCATATTCACCAATAAACTAGGCTTAGGTATGACATAGAAGTTATTGCTGTTACTCCTGAAATGTTTTCTACTTTGCTTTTTGTTCTTGGGAATGCTGTACACCAAACCATATATTTCCGATATGAAATAGCTTTCCTGAAACATCTGCTGCCAGAAAGTTTGTCTGGAACTTGCAATGATGGATGAATTTTTGACAGGTAATTGCAATTCAGATCAGATGCAGACAGATTTAGTACCTAGAAGCTCCCAGTTTATTAAAATCACCGTTGATTTATTTAAGCACCCCCCTCTCTTTTCACCACAATTCAGAAATTAATCACTTGGGTATGGTGTTCAGGGCTCATCCAGCTGCTCATAATATGAAATACATCAGTTTATCCTAACTTTATCTATCTCTCAGCACTTCTGAAGAACCTATCACTACAGTGTCTAGTCACTACCAAAACCGACATGCATAATTAGCGTAAGCCTTTCACAGAAGCTGAAAGAAATGCTAGAACTAATATTAGTTACATGGTTTAAACTCTTTGGGCTCACTAAAGCAAATTAAGTGTCACCATTATCCATCACAACTATGAAAATCATGTTTATCTTCTTCTTGGACAGTACCTGGAAGGATTGAAAGGCACTATTGGTTTGGTCCCTGTGAGTAGTTTTTTTCCTTTTTGTAGCATGTAACAAATTCATTACTGAGTAGAGATGTGCCACAGAGACAGAGGTACGTATAATACACGCACACAGAGCATATTAAGAAGATTTTTCTAGATCATCACTGAATTTGTGTAGCTGGTATGATTACACTAACAATGGCAAAATGGAAGAAGGACTCCATCCAGTCATGAGCAATACAGGACAAATTCATGAGCCACATTAATGCTTTTCAGTTTGATGAAGTGAGCTGGTTTGTACTTGCTTTGGATTCCTAGACCACCACACTAAATTGCTGTGTTTTGTTTGGGGTTTTTTTTTCCTACATTGGCTTACCAGAGATTTTCAAACTTCATTACTGTAATTTTTTTTCTTTAAAGAAATCCTGTCTAACTTCTAGCACTACAGTTCACTGCAGTTTAATTTTACTGAATTTGAGGTAAATGACATCTGTTCTTTTTCTCTCCTTGTACACAAATCCAAGCACCCAGGTCAGCCGAGATTTACCCTTGCTGCTCTTCCAGGTCACCTTATCCTTTGCGGGCCTAGATCTCCTTGTCCACAAATCCAGTCATTTTATCATACAAGCACCCAGGTCAGCCGAGATTTACCCTTGCTGCTCTTCCAGGTCACCTTATCCTTTGCGTGCCTAGAAGTGTGTTCCCAGTGACTCACCTCATGATTTTTGCAGGAACTGAAGCGAGGCTGACTGGACTGTAGTTTCTTGGATTTGGGCCTTTTTAGATGATGGGTGGCCTTCTCTGAAGATGATGGACAGTCTGTTGGCCATCTGACCTTTTGCTGCTTGTTTTACAGTTTTAGCAGTTGATCTATCCAGCCTTTCTTTCAAAGTAACATCTCCTTCCTATCAATTCCATGTGGAGCCAAACTAGAATGATTGGTAGCTATTTTATTTGAGGACGAAGATACCACCCTCAGTGCTCTCAGAAGATAAAGCGCACGAAGGGAGGACCCATGTGACCGAGGTATCTTTACTATGTAGAAACACACACCGTAATACGGCTCGTTCAGACTGTGCCAGGTTTAGACAAAGAAAAGTTGCATTAATCTCCTTAGATTCTAGGCAGAAAGGACAGATCACACCCAGAAACCAGATCTTATTAAATTCATATTGATTTGAAGAATGTTATTGGCATACAGTGAAGTAAGTAAAGATTCACTGTAGATATTTCACTTAATTCTGGCTGTTTCCAGACAGACTATCATCAAGCCTTTTGGAAAGTTAGACATTAATTTTCTTTGCAGCTCACATCTGTTCTGATAAAGGATTAGTTATGCATGGATGGTAGCCATATGACCTTCAGCTATTTTACTTACACCTTTCCCAGACTAAACAGAGCTGGGCAAGTGCGGGGCATGCTTGGAAGAAAGCCACAGGAAGCTGAGGATGCTGAGGTAAAATAAGCATGGTAAATTCAGACAGTTGAAGCATTTCAGTTTGATTTAACCCAGAATTGGTATTACAATTATTCCAGAATAGCCATGAAGTGACTCAAAAAGAAGAATGGTGGAAGGTAACAGATGCTATCCTTACTTGACTATAATATATAAGCCAACACCTCATCAGAGGTCCCAACAGTCTCCTTCCAGCTGTGGGGATAAGCAGACGTCAAAGGACAAGAACAGAGTAAGCGCATGGTACCGCCCCCCCCCCCCCCCCAC
>NW_010528157.1:211430-224600 GCF_000687285.1 Phaethon lepturus
CCCCCCCCCGTGTACTATTCCACCTGCCGATTACTTCCAGCTCAAAGGGATTTTTTTCAGCCAGATGTAATTTTGTGCATTTACTGTCAAAGGTAAGTACAGTTTGGCTCATCTGGACGTTAAGTGCCTGCTCCAATTTGTTTGTCATTTGAAGTCTATTTTGGATGCTGGTCTTGCCCTAAACCATTGAATGTTTCATATTATTCGCTATGCCAGTAACTGCACTTCAAGAAGAAACCTAAAGACGTGTCTACTTTTTTACAGATACCATAATCTCTTGCTGAAAACAACAATAAGGCTTGTTTTAATAAAAACTCTTAAACTGGTTTAGCTGTTTTGCTGAAGGGAATGCGCACTTCATGTATGTTCTTGTACATGCAACAATAAATTATAAAAACATAAATGCCTGCTCTTACAAGAATAGCTATTCTTCCATATAAAAAAAGCATCTATTAAGAGATTTAGGGTGACTTTGTGCTTCTTCAATCACAATTACTCAGCCAGGTTTTTAGTGCAAATACATAGTATACTATTTCTTCAGTTGACTATGAAGAATGTCCACCTTAAGGATAGAGGTGATCTTAGGCATTCCTCTTCAATCTTACAAGGATAATGTCACCTTTTTTTCTCCACCAGTGGTGATGGTATCTGGGCATTTTATATGTTTCTCACACAGATTAAAGAAGATCCGTATCATTCCTCCCACCTAGGGAGGTGTCACTTGTTTTATGTGATGCCTTTCTCGTTCTAACCACATCCCTCTTGATGACCAATGCTGTCTCATCAAATGCATTTAACTGGCTGAGATTACTCCATCTAGCCATCCATAGGCCTTCATTAGCTAATTATTACTCTCACAGGTGTTCGATCTTCTGTACCTACATTTTCATGCTTGCTTAGCTCCTCTCCAGTATACTCAACATTAAACCCACAGGTTCAGTGTTTGGTAGTTTTTAGTGTTAAATCGTAAGTGCTAAGAGGCACAGAATAATCAGAGGTCTAGAAAAGGTGAGTTATGAGGAATACTTGAAAGAAGGAAAGTTATTTAATCCAGATTAGAGAATAGTGAGAAAGGGATACGACAGCATGTTCCCTGACATGAAACACATGAGAGGTAGCTCTAAAAAAGAAAAAGGAAAACATTAATTCTTCATGCCCATGGCAAACAGGAAGAAATGTCAGAAGTGTGTAAATCCCAGTGAAGGAGATTGATGTTAGACATTTCAAACAATCCCAGAAGAATGACTTGGAACATCAGCTAAACAAGAGACCAAGTTATGTTTTGAGGGCTAATACAGAATACAGCAGCTGTGATTCAGATGTTTCAGATTAGCTGCTGTTAAGTGGTCAGATGTATCTGACTGAAATGAAGTTTTGGTGGAGCATGGCCAAAGGGAGACATTTCTGCCACTGCTGCAAAAACTATTTTTATCCTTCTCCAGGCATCTACCTAAACTTTTCCGGGTGACTGACCCTGTGGTTAAGCGCAGAGATGCACCAACCTGTACAAAACCTGTGTTTGCCTCCTGATGATGCGCACCCCTGTGCGGTTGCTGCTACTTCAGTCACTGCTAAAGCAAAAGGAAGGTAGAAACTACACCTTTGCACCCTGTTCCTGGGCCTGAGTACTCGGTTCGGCTATTCAAGCCCTGTGGTTTGTGATTTCTTATAACTGACCCACCTGTTTGTGCCATTACAGGAGAGGGAAATACAGTTTTGTAACCTGTGATCCATCTCAAGTTACTGGAAGAAGAGAGTAAGGAGTAATGTTTTTACCAATATTCAGTCACCCCTTAATTACACAGGGTTCTGCAAAGAAATTATTCTTCTGCAAAGATTTTCCAGTTATGAATGCTCATCAATCTTTTAAATGATTTTAAATATAATATGTGGATTCACCCTCTTTTGCTTTATAAATAGTGGTTAAAATTTTCAAGTAAGCTAATATTTTAAAGAAAAAAGGCCCACAGTGTTTCTGACAAAGCTGATTATAGAACATCAGAATGAGGATACACCTCTATTAAAAAAATGCTTTATATGGAGTGAAGATTTATAGAGGTTTTCTGCTGATTCATGAAGACTAGATATGGAAATTAATTTCTGGAAGCCGCTCAGTGATGAAGTATGTAACATATAATGCATTTGTCTGTAAGACAAATATGTATGTTGTCTGATTAGAGAAAATATATGCCCTTCCAAAAAAAAGGGAAATATTCTCAGGAACAACATAGCTAATTACAAAACCAACAGGAAATGAAATGTGTATATTGAATAACTATATAATTTTTCCTACACATGAAACCTTCAGTATTAATTTCTAACATATTTTGTATGCAACTTCAATATCTAATGACACATATATATTATTGAGTATCTGCAATGTACCTCTCAGCTGGTTCTAGCCTGTTTTCAGACAGATAGCATTAGGCGTGTCAACCCACTGCCCAAAAGAATCAAAAGGAGGAGACATGGGCTGAAGAGCAGGAGGAACTCCCTTTGCTGCAAAACACGCTCAAACACGGCAGATGGCTAGCCGTTTCCCCACGCGCAAAGGGAATGGTTTCAGGACATCGGGATACAACTATATTCTGGAGCTGGACTATGGAAATAACTGAACCGTGCAATCAACTCCCTAATTAGAAAGGGAACAAAATACAACTCGGCCGGGCCAGCGCCCACTGCACAGGATTAGCCATTGTGGCAGGGATGTATCAGAAGTCTGACCATGGTTAATGTGGTATTAAAAATAAATTTTGATTTCATTGTCTACCCTAAATGCAGTTTGTAATACGAGACAAAATATTAAGTCAGTCAAAAGCCTATGAAATGTTAAAAATGCACAACTGGAAGTGAATCTAAGTCCATAAACCAACTGAAGAAAAGCTACGTTTTTTATCACACATTTTAAGTTTTCATACAGAAAATCTGTATGAAAACTTGCATAGCAGGGCACAGAGAGGAGGGTCGGGGGTGGGGGTTTGAGGTTTTTTTAGTTAACAGAAGAATCTGTCAATCTAAGGAACACTTTTTCGAGAAAAAACAGTTCAACAACGAACATTCAACAAGTGATAAATGAGGCTTTTCAAAAATAGAAGTGCCTACATGTGTTGATGAGACAGTATGTGAATGCTGACGAATAAATATAATCTGCCTGAGAAGGCTAAATTTCAGCTTGTCCTCACATGTAAGTTATTTGCATTTCTACAGATGTGTTGATTTTACATGCCTTATGGACAAAGCAATTTAAATGTTAAAACACAGCTTTTCCCTATTTCTGTTTAAAAAAATTACTCTGTTGTTCTGTCAGGTTCAGAGACTTGAAGCAATTGATGTCATTTGAATAAAAAGATCAAGGTTCAAATTATCAAGCTTATACTCTAAAATTTCTCCAGTCCTTTTAGAAAAATAAGAACAAATTGTGTATTAGGTTCAGGGACACACCCGAGAGACAAGGGCTTTGAAAACTGTAGATTTCCTTGAGACATAATGGTTCCAAACCATTCCATTCTCCTAAGTTTCAGGTTTGTTAAGAGGCAGTAGGTCTATATATGTCTTTTAATTCAAGAAGGAAGATTGTATGACAGCTCAGAACTGACACTTTTCACATTCCCTCCCCCCTTTTCTTTCGTCTACCTAGGTTCAATACAATGCATGATGTTAAAGGATTTTTTGCTTTTCATATTTCTTTTCTCCATTTCCTCTTCTGTTCCGTAAGGAAGAGGGACAGAGGGAAAGTACTTACTGCTTTGTGGCATACAAAATAAAGGGGAAAAAAAGAAAGGAAAACAAGCAGAAAACTTTCTACAAGTAAGAAAAACATTGAAAATAGATGTTATAAATTTCTGTGAAGTAGAAGCAACTATAATTATTTGAAGTTTCTAAATTTACTAACTCCTATTCAAAGCCTGTATATTTCTTGGGATTTTTGCACATCTGTACTTTCTTTACCATGTTAGGATGGGATATAAAAACACGTACTGCTAGCCAAAACTACAGAACTGCAAAGCAGCTGAGTTACAGCTTTACTTTTAAGTCAAGAAATACGACATATTTGCAGTATATAATCCCCTTTCAGGAAAATTCCCAGTGGCAGAGCTGGTAGAAGAGCATGTATGGAGAAGAATTCATCCAGCCTGTTGGACTCACATAAGCTGTGCAGTCTCTGCACAGCGGTTTCTGAAGCTCTGTCCTTGTTCAGCTCCATAACCTACTCTGGGAGCACACCGCAGCAGCCAGGAAAAACAGAAGCTTAAAATCCTACAGGTCCATGTTAAAAAAAAACAAACAAAAACAAAAAAACCAACTGGGCTCCAGATGGTCTCTCTAGACATCACGAGAGCTGCCCTCCTGCCAGTCAGGAGATGGGGCAAGAAAGGAGCAACCTTCCTTGAAACCAACCAGGAAAACTGCAGAGGATAACAAAAGGAAATGGAAATTAATTTTTTTAGTCTGGTGCTTCTCAGTCTTTGCATTCACCACAGCCTTTCCAACAGCTAAGTGCTGCTGGCACCTCATCTTTAGTTATCAACTTTATCAGTCCTCATGATTTTTTGCTGTGGTTCTCATACATGAAACAGCTGGGCACATCTGCATCCAACCTGTGGGTTAGAGGCACACCTCTGTCTATGGGGTCCTGGTCCCCATCGGTGAGAGCCCATCCACACATACCCACAAGTGTCACAGGTCCCAGATCCAGCACTCACCCTAGTCTAGGAGCTAGAAATCGCACCTCAGTAGCCAAGAATCATTTTCAGTAAACTTCAGTAACACACAGGAAAATACTTTAAGATTGTTAGATGATGCATATGCTCTAAGACAAGATGCTTGTGTTTCTCATTTTGCTGTCTCCACTGTTTCTTTTCTCATGTCATACTCAAAGTATAGTCTGAGGTTGCCACCATCCTGTCGATCCAGATATATACAGTGTCAAGAGGAGAACATCCTCACTTGTAATGTGGATCAGTGGATACTAGTAACAATGAGGTACCAGATTACATTATTTTGTTATTCTTCTCCTATTAGACTGCAGTGAAAAATAGTCCAGTCTTTAGATATTAGCTTAGAGCCACCCAGGAAAGTCCCTGAGGACTAAACTGATGAGGCAGAGCAAGCTGTCTCCATCTCTCTCAAGAGCTGCACGCAAATCCATACTATGAATATCCATGGTCATGTTACTTTCAGCATAAGATGACATGAATTGAAGTTTTCTATCATTTTGACCTTTCTAATCTGCTGACATCACATTCTCCCTGCTTTGCGTGCTTACTTCGGCTCTTCAGCTTAGCGGTTGTCTGACCGCTCCCTCAGCCACGTGCAGAGGCCACCGTTTTTGCCTGCACTGCCCTCTGTAGCTGGAGATTACTTGCCCTTAGTTCGACCCACCATGTGCATTTTGTAAAGTTCACATTCAACAAACCTGTTTTCTTTTAAAATCAAACCTACATCAATCTGATAAGCAAGGTCAGATGCACAGGGCCCAAATACACAAGAAGAATAATTTCTCTCAATATTGGGAATTTGCTGGTCAGCTGTAATTAGTTTCTAGGTCCTTACATACTTCTTAGCAGTGAAGACAAAGAGGCTGGGCCTTTCCAATCGCACAAACTGTGTTTGCTACACAAAGTATTTTAGGTCCCTTATTTAATGAATTTTTACTATCTTAGCTCATCTACTCCAAGAACATTGTATCTTTTCAACACGCCTTGTTGACACCCTCTGGCTAATAAGACAATTCATCATCAGCAACTCCCTATGTCACAGTTATGGTCTCAGTTCAATAAAACATTTAAGACATGCCAAAATCACAGAGAAGCCTAGAATAAGAGTGAATATGATGTCCAAATATAGATTTAAGTGGCATGCTTTATTTTTTGCCACTACGGGCCCTTGAATCCTGCCATGTTACTGGAATCATTAACAAACATTGCGCAGGATGTACATGCTTGCTCAGTAATTGCATCCTCATTTCTATTTCTTATCTTATGCTTCAGCCTTCCAGTACTTGGATTGAAACATCCAGACTAATTGTTATCCTTCAGTACAGGAATCCCATCAGATAAAGAAATTGTTTTTACACCATAAAACATTAAAGCGGAGCAAAAGATCTGAGCCCAGGGCAGAGGTAAAAAGAAAACTCTGCATGTTACTCAGAGTGTTTTGGTTTCTCTACTCTGTTAAAGAATAAACACACTTTTAACAGCTTGAGGGAAGGAGATTTTGATGCCATAGCAAATATGAATCAAAGTTGAATTCATCATTTGTATTATTCTCTTTGCAAAGATAATAAAAAGAATTGAAGTAATGAAATACCAAGTTATAAGGCACTGAGAGAATACAGTAGGTTTATACGTAATTCCAAATATTCCTTGTAATCAGTGTGTAATGAGCAGTGGATTGAAATGGATCCCTACTTACCCATGCAATTCAAAAGAAAAAAAAACAAACCTTTTGCCCTTTATACTGGAACTAATCATAAGAAGTATATAGGTGAAAGACTAGCTACAAACCTTTTTTACTTTTCTTCAAAAACTGATTATGTATGGAATATAGCTTTAAAAATTAATGTGACTGATCCTATTTTAGTGTTCTCTCATAAAACTGTACATTCATAAAAAGATCTTTTACCTTTGAGAAAACATGGCATGCTTTGTCATTATTTTTATATATAGTGTCAGGATTATTTGGAGAACAGAAAAAAGTATTTTAAAACTCTAGGCTGAATATAAATCCATCTGATGTCATTCTTTCAGAAGCTGTCCTTTCCTCTGCTATTGTTAATGCTGTTATTTTGAGCAGAATAGTTCACACAGTTCTGGTGGCTAGCCAGAAAGGACTAGCAAATGGAGGTTTAGTAGCCAAGCAAAAAATATTTCACCACACAGAACAAAAACAGACAAAGGTATTAAATGTTAAAACCCTCCCCCCATATAAATGAGAAAACGAATGAACTTCAGATAACCTATAAATTCGTAATGAATGCAAAGGAATTCAGATATTGTTAATCACAGGCAGCTAAAAAACATCACCTTTGCCTGGTTAACATTTGGGTAAAAAAAACTATAGGACCTTTTCTCCACTGAGAGCGTATGGAAAAATAGCTAAAGCATATTAATTCTCTTCCTAGGAGCAAACCTAACTTTGGCCAGGGAATAAGATACCGAGTCTGTCTTCTGTGTCTCTCGGTACTGCTGCAGGCAGAACAACTTTTGTACAGTGAAACTTCTTGAGGACCTGCTGTCCATCTGTGCATTTCCACACTTGGCAATATAGAGAAAGATTAGTTCTTTATCCATGTTGTTTTAAGCAAGAAAAAGGCATAAGGTCTCTGGAACTGTGTGAACAGCATAGACCCGTTAACCTTTTATTCTTTACAGTTTAAGGTATTCAACTAAAAGGTTTATTCTCTAAAAATACATCCATATTTAATATGAATCAATGAGATCTTGTTGATGAAAACAGAAACAGAAAAAAGAATTGCTTTTCAATGAAATCCTCAGAGATAAAATTAAACCCAATAAAAATAATGTTTGTCATTTTCAAAGGAAATAAACTCTCATATTCCATAAGAAACCTTGCTAAAGCTTTTCAGAAGCTGCGAATTGAGGCTCAAAATTTTGCAAAGGTTTTTGGTGATACCTGCCTTCAAGGTAGAGGTGTTTCTATGGTCAGGGAGAACTGACTGCGAAGAAGAAACGGCAAGGGATAGAGCACAAAAGTGCAAATGTTGGCATATTAACAGATGAACTTTGTAGTGTTTCAGGGTGAAATTCCTGAACCTTCTACCTTGCGACAACTATTTAAATAACTGATACTGCACTGCACTTGCAGTCCAGTGTGCACTGGTACGGCGCAAACAAGAGCATCAAATTTTTTCACATAATTAACTAACTACAAAATTCCAGAATCTGCAGTTTGCTTGCTTGCTTCATATTCTCTCAAGGTTGCTGATTCCCCCTATCAGTTGGTTATGAGGTATGTTTTTACTACCTCACCAATGGACTTTGGCATTAAGTCCTAAATGAGAAAGGATTAAGATGAATTGTTTGTATGACAAGGAAGAAAACTTAACTAAGGATTGCAAATAACATCTTTATATCCCTATTTGTATTTTAAGTATCACTTCCCTTACAATTCTTACTCAACTGTGAAGTGTTTTTTTTCTGAATAGAAATAAATAATTTAACAAGTATGGTTTGATGTCTGTTGAGAAGTCTGGGCTATAATATTGCAGATCTGATTTACATAAAATAGGTTATCTAATAAGAACTCATTAGAAAAGTGACAGGATTGGAAAGGAGAAGGACAGGTCATTTCTCATAAGGAAGTGATGCATTACTGATTCTAACGACGTTAAAAAAAAACACCATGGTTTTCTTATTTTTGGCTTCATCCTAGGCTGATAGATGAGTATCAGTGTCAGTGTTTTTCTTCTGAGTAGAAATAAATAATTTAACAAGTATTCTTACTAAGATGGTTTTATGTCTGTTGAGAAGTCTGGGCTATAATATTGCAGATCTGATTTACATAAAATAGGTTATCTAATAAGAACTCATTAGAAAAGTGACAGGATTGGAAAGGAGAAGGACAGGTCATTTCTCATAAGGAAGTGATGCATTACTGATTCTAACGACGTTAAAAAAAAAACCGTGGTTTTCTTATTTTTGGCTTCATCCTAGGCTGATAGATGAGTATCAGTGTCTTTGTTCCACCTGTGCTTCCACTTCACAACTAATACTGAAGAACACCCTGTTTCCCTTTTACTTTGTTCCCACTCATGTGCCACCACCAAGCAGAACTCAATACAGGGGTATCAACAGTGCCAACCTACATCTGTACCCTACTATTTACATTCAGTGAAGAGACAGGTCGAATGCACACCTAGACAGGCATGAAGACAGTCTGTTACACGCGTGATTTAAGCAAATGATACAGGACTGGATAATTTGCTGCTTGTACAGAGTTCTTCGGTTGCTCAGATGCCTAAAGCAAGACAAGATGTTTGGGGATGGGCCAACTGTACTTCAGCAGCGGTAAGATGCCCCATAAACTTTGGGTTTAAAATACGAAATGGACTGTAGATTGCCACAATGTGAATACTAATCCAGGGTAAGGTGAAAAAATACTCTTATTTCTGCATTTCCTCAAAGTTGGGTCTCATTTTACATACGATAATAACAAACACTGCCTGGTTGTCAGTAACCCACAGTCTATGAACCAGATCCTGCCAAGCATTCCCCACTGCTGTAGCCAAAAGCCCTTTGAAAACTTAATCTAGACTTTATCAGCAACTGTGGAAAAATTAAATTACCCTACCACAAATTATGTATTTGTGTTTTTAACAAAGGTCTGACTTTCTACAGCATTTTAATACACCTGTTGGGATGGAGGTGTTTTAAAGACTCTATACACAGAACCTAGGAGGGTATTGCCTACATTTCACAAGCCAGCAACTATGGGAATTACTCAAGCAGGCAACCATGAAATGGTATTTCTAGTAAGAACAAATAGAACTAAAGAGGTAATATGGTTTTATGTGAGATTTAACAAAAAAACAACAACAAAACCAGGTAAATTTACTGCCATCAGAAAGGTTACAAATATTAGAAAAATTGCATGAAAGGCTAATAGAATATATGATATCATTTTAGGTCCCTCCCCCAGTTCATGCCTCGTCCTTTAAAATACAGCATCATCTTAGATTTGGAAAGTCAGGAGAAAAAAAAAGAAACATTTGTACCATCTCCTGTTTCTTCTTCCATCTCATTGTTTTCTGTTTTCTTTGCAGTGACCTGATGAGAGATCATTAGTCTGAAAACTGAACTCAAACTTCATACTCAGGATTACAATGGGAAAGAATTACTAGGAAACCTCAGTAGAAGCGGTTTTTTTTTTTTTTTTGCAGTGACATCAGACAAAGAATGAATTTTTAGACTCATGGAAAACTAGAAAAAGAAGAGCACACGAAAATGAGCACATGAAAAAGCTGGGCTTTTGTCTTCCACAAAAACATCCCCAAATGACAGAAACATAAAACTGTAGATCAAGTTTCTCTGAAAAAGAGAAACTACACCTGAAGAACGGAGCTGAGTCTGAAAGAAGACCATGAGTTTCCTATGCTAGAAGCAGAGAACTTTGGTGGATGGAAGTAGAGTACAAGTAAACTGTTGAGGGCAAATGGTCAAACACTACTTGAGATGGGGGAAAGCTGCATACTTTTTCCCTTTAATAAAGAACCTGTAAGTCTAGAGATTAATTTTTCCTTCTCGCTATAAAATAGTTCACCAGGCAAGTATTTCTCCTCTAATAAAAATTAATACATGCTAAATCTCCAGTGAGTGCAGTTAAACATCATATATTACAATTAATGCACCGCACTCAGTAATGTCACTGAAACCAAACTTCAACATTTTATATTAATGTAATTTAAATAAGCAATCAACAGCATATGGTAATGCTAAATCGAGGGGATGAGTCACCATATAAAAATGATCTTTTTTTTTTTTCACACAGAGGAAAGATTAAGCATATCTTTAGTGATAGAATCGTGAGAATAACCTAACCATCAAGTTGAGAAGTGCAGCTGAACAAGATAAAGCCAGCGGGTGACTCAAAGGACTGTGTATGGGGAAATTGTCCAAAGTGGGGATACTGTCAAAGAATTGACTGTAAAGACACTGGATCATCCCTTTATATGCAGGTCTGACTATAAGGTGTTGCATAGCCACGCCATTTGCAGAAGTTTGTGGATACACTGTCAGTTACAGCCACAGAAATAACGGAACAGCAAACATTTAGGGCTGTGCCGGAAGTAAGTATGATGAAACATTAAAGAAGATCTGCAGCAAGCCGCTTACCTAAGCAGGGCGTCAAGACAGGACCAAAATGTGACTTTTTCCCCTTATGTTTCTTTCTTTTGAGAAGAGTTCCTGTGGCTACCAAAATGATGAAGAAAAAAATCTTAATGGGCAAAAGGCCTGGAGCTTGTGAATTACAGAGAATTACATTGACTTTCCCAGTCGCTAGAGAACAATGATCAGACTGAGGTGGGGGGAAGCTGAAAAGAAGCTCCCTGTTGCTATAAACCTATCAAAGCAGTGAAGATGGCAGCACCAGCAGGAGAAAAAATACCAAAATATTGCTAAATTTTGATACTAAAATTTGATATAAAAAAACCCCAAAACAATAAAACCATCCAAACCCAACAAATAACAGGAAGCAGTATTTTACCTGTTTCCCAGGTTTTGGTGCCCTGGGAGCAGAACCCTGCTTTGCTCTTATCCTATTTGTGCACCTGTGTTTGTGCACCACTGACTCCCAGGTTTGGTCCATTGGTCCCTCTTCTCACCAGGACTGCCCCTGTCTGAGCTGTCAGCACCTGACTGCACCTAACTGGCTGTTAGGTCAATATAATACACCTGAGCATCTGTTCCTTATACCCTGGCATGTTTATATCAACTTGAAATAGAAAAGATTTTAATACAAATATTATGCAACAGTTAGAAGCAAATGAGTAATAGCATACCCTTAATGAAAGTAATCAACAGTAAGTCAGAGAGCTCAGTAGACATTTATATGGTATGTATGCCAGAGAAAGATTTTCATACAGAAGGAAAACGAAAATAGAAAAAAATAATTCATCATAATTAGTAAGTATTTTTACAGTAGTTTGGCAGGGGGAGGCGGGGGTAAGCAAAAAGCCCCAACAGAAAGCTGTTAATGAAGGATAGGAATTATCAGCTCCAGACCTACTGAAAAATTTGCATTGAAGCAAGCATTGCTTGCTTCCCTTTCTTACATCATACCACCACAGCCGTATGTTTTGCATTTTTTTTTCCTCCTGTCATGGTACAATATGTCATCATAACTAGGCTTTGATAATACAAAGAGCATATAATGAACAAGTATTCTACAGTCATTATTTCTTTCGATGTTGTATCACTCAGGTTTTTGAAGAATATTCATATATTGCTTCCATGTATTTTCTTTTATCCTGACAACTCTCGATTAGAGACAATTCAAACTTCTCCCACTTGGCCAACAAAGTACTCTCCCTGATCATTTAACGCAGATTCTGCTATGGAGCAACAGTGTAAATATAGTAGGTAATTTATGAGAGTCTCCAGTACATTATTCTGCATCTTTTTTCCTAGATTTTTAAATAAAGGACTAGCTATAACATCAAAACATCTGACAAATGACCAGAATATAACCACGTTCTACTAGGAGCAAGCTAGAAACCTTACTGCTATAAGGAGTCAACAGTTGCTCCTCAGTACTGTGCTGGGAGGGGGCTGGAGCATGAGGCAAACCATACAGCTACCTGAGTCAACTTGCTGGAGAGAGGGAAAAGAAAACCAAGGCATCCCCTATGCTGGTCCTGCAGGTACAGAAAGCAGACCAGAGTCCCTGTTTTGATAATTTCCATCAATTTTCTCCTAAATAATTAAATACTGGTAGTCTGAAGGCCTTGACATGAAGCCTGGAAGAAAAGAGCAAAAACCTTTCCCTTGTTCTTGTAATTTTTAAATTGCACAGGTCCTTTTCATCCTGTGTGACAACTGTTATGCATCCTGGATAGACTAAACCAGGCACTTCAAACTGCCTACACATTGAATCAGTGTGACCTGAGCACAGGTAGTGCTGCTGCTTCCCCTTGCCCCCCTTCCAAAATGTTCAGATCTCCAAAAGCTCAAATGATATTAAAAAAGAAGCAGCTGAATTCTCATCTAGTTATAATCAATATAATCCCACAGAAATATTCCCAAAGCTTTTATAACAATGCCCAAGTTCAATGTGGAAAGACTTAAGCAAAATCTACTGTCTTCAGATGCTAAAACCTACACTATTTGATAAATAGGGATTTAGTTCCAATTAACAGGTTCAGAAGCAGGATGATTAAAGAACAGAAAGCTCAGAGAATAATCAGCACTAATTATACTAATGCTGCTAGTGTAATTAATCAGTTTTGCAACCTGCAAAATTGAGATAAAGAGCTATAAGATCTAGAGATGAAAAATCACTATGTAGAAACTGTAGATTGCCATTATCCAAAAAAACACATTAACAGCAATTGCTCTCGGGGATGGTTTGCCTTTCGTGCCCTTTCTCCCAGCTGCTAGAGGGAGAAAGCCGCTCTGCTCTGCCACGCTCCTTGGCCCGTGGCTAGGAGAG
>NW_010528157.1:224644-242139 GCF_000687285.1 Phaethon lepturus
CACTCTCTCTCCCATTTTCCTCCTACTGAGACATGGCGATATCCTTGTCTCATGGCCAGCAGGTTGAGGGAGGGGATTCTGCCCCTCTACTCCGCTCAGATGAGACCCCCCTTGCAGTGCTGCGTCCAGCTCCAGAGCCCTCAGCACAGGAAAGACATCAACATGTTGGAGCAGGGCCAGAGGAGGCCACAGCAATGCTCCGAGGGCTGGAACAGCCCTGCTGTGAGGACAGGCTGGGAGAGCTGAGGGGGTTCAGCCTGGAGAAGAGAAAGCTCCAGGGAGACTTTACTGCAGCCTTCCAGTACTTAAAGGGGGCTCTAAGAAAGATGGGGACAGACTTTTAGCAGGGCCTGTTGTGATAGGACAAAGGGTAATCGCTTTAAACATAAGGAAGATTTTTTTTTTTATGATGAGGGTGGTAAAACACTGGCCCAGGCTGTCCAGGGAGGTGGTAGATGGCTGATCCCTGGAAACTTTCCAGGTCAGGTTGGACTGGGCTCTGAACAACCTGATGTAGTTGAAGATGTCCCTGCTCACTGCAGGGGGGCTGGACTAAATAGCCTTGAAAGGTGCCTTCCAACCCAAACTATTCTATGATTCTATGATTCATCTCAAAGCCACCAAGTGGGCTCTTGTCCACAGAGTCAGACTTGTGTCTCCATTTCTCCCTTTTTTTCCATCTAACAAATGTGCCCATCTATCATCTATTTTATACTGTTGTCTCTCCTACTACAAGGGATATCATGCTCCAGGAAAATTCAGATGACCCCCAAAAGATATTCCATTCCCTTGTTTCATGCTCCAGATAACTACGCCTAGCAAAACAAGTGGGAAAACCAAGAAAGGAGAAAGTCTCACATCAGTCCGTAACACATTACAGGAATATTAAAGTATCCCAGACACTTAAAATGCCTGCAGTGACCTAAAAGGACAAATAATATTAACCTAGTATAGGAATTCATACCTGTATCTATGCACTCGAAGAACTCAAGTGACAAACTGTTGTTGTTTATGAAGCTATTTTTCAAGAGCATATAAAGTTCTCTCACACTATACACTAGTAAAATAAGCTATAAAAATACTTTTACAGGGACATGAAAACTATAAATCATAATGAGAGAAATTCATGAATGTATCTTTGTCTAACATGCTGTCCTTGAGTCCTCCTGTTATGCTTATATAGCAAATACTCTCAAATAATCTGTGATTTTACATATTACCTGTAAAATGATGTTTGGTACAATGGATGAGTAAATAATAACTGTTCGTCTCAATTGTGTTTCAACATTAATTTTATGTTCTCCCGCCCCATAAGTTTAAGGGGTATCTTTAGCACTAGTTCAAAGTAGTTTTTGTGATTTAATTTTGTATTTATGTCTTTACTCAACTGCAAGAGATTTTTCCAATAAATAAAGAGAGTGGCTATGAATCTTACATTACAGCTGTAAATTCCTGCAGCAGGCTACACTTTTAGCAATGCAAAGGCTGGCGCTCATGGGCCCTTTCACGATAAATATATCAATGTCCATCTGAACCCCCAGGGTGGAAATATGGCTTCAATTTTTTTCTTAAAAACATGGATCAATCATTGTTGCCCTTGCCTATTCTTTTCTGTCAAATGCTTCAAATGTCTTGGTCTATCTGGAAAAAGTTTTGAGAAGCACTTTGGCTACATGTCTTACAATCCTACTGTATAACATTTAACTTCAGAGCAGCTCTTGCTCTTTTTATTTGAGATATACAAGGATCTGATCTGCACTTGAAGATGAATGTGATTAATGATAATCCAACAAATTCAAAAGCACAGTAAGGGCCTTTCTTGCCTGCAGAATACCCTAACAGCTCCCCGTGCCATTGGGCTCTAGGTTATACATTCTGTACCCCTAGAAGCAAGCACTGAATGTCATACCAGTAGATACAGGGGAGGGAAGAGCTATAGGTTCACACACTAAATTAGCTTATTTTTCCACTTAAATTGATGGTAATTTTGTGCTTGGGATTACAGTGTCATTAAGAACATTTTGCAAAATAATTTCAGAAACTTTGTTTTACTGCACTGGCTAGAAATGTTTCTTCTGTTCTTAGTGAATTTATTCAGTCTTTTGTTAGATGAGTAACTCTTCATTAACAGAAGAAAAAAGGCAATTCCAGACCACGGAGACTTGGAAAGGCAGTAAGAACTAAACACTTAATTCTTTAATGCTGTATTTGGGTCTTGCCCACTAAGAATGAAGGAGAGCCAACACCTTTTCTGTCATATTCTTAAGTCTCTTATCAAAGTTATATCATCCCTTGCAGGTAGATTACACCATCTTTTAAAATTCAAGAAGTTTGTGACTCACTGAAAGGAAATTGCAAAGGAGAGAAAGACAGGATGAGTGAGCTTCCCCTCATGTGAAGTTTTATCTTTTTTGTCAGTGATATGCTCATGTCTACCTGAAATGTAACATGTGCAAGTAGTTTTGATCTTTTTCTAATGATCTGTTCAGTTAGCAACCTTGTCATAAAAATGTGACACTACCATCTTGTTAATACTCACCTTATGGAAGAGGTATTCTTTGAATGAAAGCATCAAAGACATTCCTTAGTCTACTTTATGGGAAAGTCTGTATTTTACAGCCAGGTACACTAAAAAAAATGCAGTATTTCTAGTTACGGTGTTGCATAGCTGAATAATAGCACAACATAACCCATCAGTGATTGCCTGGACAGCCATCCACAATGCTGCCTTTTTCTCAAGAAAACGCCAGACTAATTTATTAATGAGACTTCTTTGGACACATTAAAAAAAACAACAAACACCACTGTGAGTACGAACCGAGCACCTATGCCACAACATGATCAAAAAAGGTTGTCTGCAAATGCAAATGAAGCATCTTCCCGATGAGAACCCCCTGAGGCGAGAATTGCATCATGTGGAGCCCAGGTAAATAAATGTGCTGCCTGGCATAGGGGAATCACACCCTCCAGGAGTAAGGACCATGTGCCCATGTGTGCCAGGACCATGACAGCTGATGGCCTCACTCACAATCTGCCTACCAGCCATTGGATGAGGCAGCTACTGCACAGACTGTACAGCTACATTGGAGGCAAGCCTTTCAAGAGGTAATAGTGACGAATTACAGACTCTGTCCTTGAATAATTCTACCGAAATCCATGGATTTCCATCTCAATATAAGCATGTGTATGAGTGTGTGTATGCATCAGACCTGCCTGAAATTACGCTCATGTACAAAATCCTTCTTGATCACATTACGTGGAGTTTCATCCAAAGAAGTCTGTATGAGACTCGAGCTAATAAATAGCACGGCTTACAAAGAGAGGACACACTGCTTCCTACAAATAAGAAATTATTATGGCTTCTTAAATGAGTTATCTATGATACACTACAGTGAAGCAATTCATGGAAGGAAGATTATAATCCTCAGAAGTAATTTGTTTAAGCAGAGACAAGGGTGGAAGGAGGGGAAAAAAAAAGCCCTGACAGAAAGCACTACCAGGGCTGCTGGCAGGGCTGTACCACACTTGAGCCCAAAGGAGTAGGGGCTGGGGAAGTGCTGGGCAGTGATTTACACTGGGAATCAGGGCTAATGCTTTCTCCAATATTTGACAGGAGAAGCTGACATGGAGCCAAGTGCCTGGCTCATCCAGAGAGCAGGAGCTATTACCCCATCAGACCCTGCAGAAATCTCCCTTTCCTGTCTGTTCCCAAGCCATAGGCTCCAGTCAAAGTCAAGGATCTGCCTCTAGCAACACAGAAGTAATTGTGACTTTTCTTGGGCAATGTTGCACGGTACCAGGGCAGTCACTCACATTACTGTGTGGGGACTCATTCTGTTTCTAAGCGTGCCCCTTGCATGTCCTTGTCCCTGCAGCAAATGCAAGTACTTCAGGCACCCCCCGCCTCCAGACTCAGTGGCAGAGGGATACATTCATCTAAACCATCAGAAAACATCAGCAGTAAGTTGCAGAATGCGAATGCAAGCTCAACAGCACCTGGAGCCTCTGCAGGTTTTCAACATGCCAGCACAGAGATGAAGCTCTGGAAAGGAAAGACTTTTAGTAGCTTACCTGGTCTGGACCAGCCTTGTACAGCCCAAGCTGCCTCAGTTCATGCTGCAGTGACAGATGCTAACAGCTATCACAGGTACTTGGCATTTTTTAATGTCAAAACATGCCGCAGGTGGCTGCGATCATCAGCTAATGGGACAGCAAGAGCCCCATCTGCAGCCTTTCATGGCCCTCCATCCCCGGCCATCAGCAATGCTGGCTCAGGGTACAGCAGAGCGCCCTGGCAGCTCCACGGGAGATGATGGGGCAGCTCGTGCCGCTTGCGAGCAGCCGGTACAGCCACACTCAGGGACATTTGGCTGGGCAGACAAATCACACCTTCGTACCCAGTGATGCCGCTGTTGCTGATGGGACGCTTGCTGCAACAAAACCAGAGTAAAACTAGGAAGAATTCACAAGAGTTTTAGCGGACTTTTACTATAGTTTTGTTTTACTCAGCATCAGTCTTAAACCAATGCAATATTAGCATTTAAGTGTAGCCTAACTTAAAAAATGTAACGTAAGCATAGACATACTCAGAATTCCAGTTCCAGGCTGCTCAAGGGCTAACCAGAAATATTTCTAAAACAATTCAGATTAGCAAAAAGCATACTGAAAATCATAGTCTGTGTGTGGGCATTTTATGAATGATAAAATAATTTGCATGCACTTCTTGCTGTGAACTGCTTGCCTGCTTCTAGCTGCTAACTAGCAGATGTTCACATCAGAACCCACTGTTTTTCACGTATTGCCCTTATCCAGTGAGCTAATAATATAAATGAAAAACCACGATACAGAAATCTGTATCTGAAATATTAGAATTAGCATCTGCCCTAAACATTATGTGGCCATAAGTATAGCCAGAGAAGTAAGGTAACTTTGGAAATCCAGACAGGTATGTCTTATTTTGTGCAAAAGAGAAAACAAATACTCAAGAACTAAAATTTAAAATATGATGAATTTTCAGTTTCTCTGTAGTTTTGATTTTTGTAATAAAAAAAATGGGACCTGAAAAACCTTATTAATCCACAGCATATATCTATTGCAGGCCGTTCTCACACGGAGCCCCAAAAATCACTGCCAAGCGCAATTCCAGGGACTGGATGCCCCAGCTGCAGGAAAGCATGATTACATGAAAGACATCCTCAGAACTGTGTTTGAAAATAAACCTGATTTTGAATGCTGAAGAAAGGAAAGGCAGGAACCGAATGCCTATTTGCAAGTACTCTCAGAGCACAAATGCAGATATACCAGTGACACATGATGTTAATGCATAAATACAAATGCCAGTACGTAGATATAAAGAAAACTACTGTTGATAATCCCCAAGTAGCTCCAATTCAGTGAGATGTCTGTATTGAGATGTGAGTGACAGCCAGGTGTGATGACAGGCACTGGCAGACAAAGCACACAAATTTCAGGTGCTGGCTCGGACCTGCTGGTTGGTGGCCACGAGCCCTTACTGGGAAAGGTCCAACACGCAGCTGCCATGGTTACAGCTCATCCTCTCCCCTCGGGATGACTTGCTCTTTTCTGTGTGAGGTACAGCTATGGGAAATGCGCAGACGAGATACAAAATAAGCTTTTTCTTCCCTAAACCCATGTTCTTGAGCACAAAGCAAAGCAAGCTTATGCAGACACCTAACCATACTGCTGCCTCCTGGCCAGTACTGAGTAAAGCTCATTTTAACACTAAAATATCTCCGTTTAAAAGATCAAGCCATAGAAAGAAATTCACTATTCGTGTAATGCTTAAATAACTTACATCCGCTCCAGAAATAAAATGGCTTTGATGGATGGTTGCTTTGCACAGAATTTCCAAGTGTCTTTCACAGCATCTGAGACAACTGCTCACAATTTGAATGCTTGCAACACTTGTTCCTATAAACAGGTCAAAAAAAAAAAAAAATCAGCAACAGACATGCACATTCCAGCATAAAACCTGATTTCTCACCAGACAAAATTTACATACATCTTAAAAGCAAAGTTTAGTGATATACAGGCAAATAAAAAGTTGAATTAGAAGAAAGATGTCATGAATAACATAATAACTAATTACATTACTAAAACTATAAGAAATAGAAGATGCCAGTTTATGCACTTGTTGACTTAAAATCTGTCCTCAGTTAGACCTACGAGGAGCACAGCTGCTATAAGAGTCCAACGAGGGCAGATTTTAGATCACATAAATTTAGATTTTTTCCTTTTAGCAATTTAATAATCATGAAATTACATAACAAATCTGTAAACCAATTACCAAATGTCAGAAGGTGCCCTGATTAAAATACACACTTCCCCTGGAACATGCCATATTCACAAATTAGCCATGTGTTATTTATAGCTCCTCAAGGCACAATAATGAAGAAAGTGGTAATGAAATCTGAAAGCCTGAATATCTCCCTTATGTTTGAAAGCAAATCCCATAAGACCCATCTGTAGTGCAAACCGGGAAAAAGAAAAATCCTTTCTAAAACAAACAAAAAACCTACAACCAACCTCTCCCACCTTCATAGTTTCATATTTGGCGTTTCGTTTTAAAAATTATTTAAGCTGTAAATTAAAATCCTACCATCCTCTTTGCTCCCACATATTTTACCAAAATGATTTTTTGAAATTCCTTCTTAATTTTTTTTTTTTTTCCAACACCGCAAAGTGCAACCCAGATGCTTAAAAAAGACAGACTCCTCTTGGTGCTTGCAATTTGCACTTGCAAAACCAAAGTTACATGGTATGCCTTGTTGTCGCAGTAGGCAGCTCAGGTTCCTTCCCTGCCCAATGTCCCTGCCTGCTCTGCTGCCTCTGGCCCTTCACGGGACAACGAAGGGCACCTTCACACCTATTTCTGTCCATGCAGGGCTGAACTTGTACGCATACCAACTCCCGCTGCAAGTTCCCACAGTGATATTAATCACAGAGTTTTAACTCAAAACTCCAGTCACTTCAACCATCCTCCGAGGCACTGAAATCCCACTGGCATGAAGCTCTGCTTCCATCACCATAGGTGGTGGCTGGTAGGGTCTTACTGGCCCCACCTCAGGACCTACCCTGCAAGACACTTCCTTCTTCAGGGAGATACACCTGGTTCAATGTACCATCTTCAACATCCGTATGTTAACATTTGTAGGGCCTTCACCATGTTATCCCTGCCTCCCTCACTTCCCACTCTCCCCAACACTGGTTTTTGACTGTATTTTTGTTCCATGTTTTCTCTGTTCATTACTGATCAGAACTGTTATTCTGCTTCTCATATAAGTTTTTCTTCTTAAAAATAATGTATTATTAATTTTTTTCTTATTTACTTATGGTCTTGGATACATGTACTACATCATATGCAGAAAAGCCATTTTGAAACATATGGTAATTACTGCACTGAAATATTTTACACTCATCCAATTTGATGCAGTCAACCTGTAGCATTGTAAGACATGATTAATTCATCATGTTGTAATATGAGTGCATAAGCACAAAACAAGGATAAATGAAGGAGACTGCCTCTTTTTTTGGCACATGAACCAATCCCCAGAAACGCATGGTGGTTTTGCCTTTTTTCATGACGGATGCAAACACCGCAGAACTGCCAAAAGCATTTGAAGGTACATCAGAATGCTTAAATATGTCTGTAACACTTTATTGATAAAATAATTACTGTCACTATCTTTCAACCCCGCAACTCAGTAACATCCTCCTCCTACCCCAGGCCTTTCCAAAAGTTTTCCCCATGTATATGCCAACAATATTGCCTTCTGCTTCTCTTGTCTCTGCCCTCCTTCTCCCTTTGACTGGCTTTTCCCCTTCTTTCTTTTAATCTCCCTCTCTCCCCCCTTGCATTCCTTAGCTATTTCCTCGTGTTGTTAGAGAAATTATTTCAGGCAGTTGAAAAGCTCCTGGAGGCACCTGAAGGGGCGAAAAAATACTGGAAGCCAGGAGTTGTATCTCTATGTTACTTTTGCAGACCTGACTCAGCCAGAGGGTTAGCAGATGGCCATGTGTTGCCAGAACACGTTTTGAATTTAAACAAAATTACACTGGTTCTTGCTGGGCTGCTGCAGTAGCATAGTGACCTCAGGAGCCATTTCTACCCATGCACTGTGTTCAAAGATGAACTGTGTTAAGGTTTAATTTACTTGATTCAAAACTTCTCTGTATGTAAGAGATGTGGATAATAGAAACAAGTCTGAAAAACCCAATTAAAATAGTTTTCATCTTCCATAACCTGCGTTCATACAATTCTTTTTACCTGTTCTTTATTATTCTGGCTTTTGAAAAACTCGTTTTGAAAACTCGAGATACGCTTTTTTGAAGGATTTCTAATTAATACAAGCCTCTGACCTTTGCTTTTGGAGACAAATGTGTTAACTGTAAACAGCAAAATAACAAAAAGCAACCCCCAAAATACTTCAGTGTCAGTTGGCTTCAAACACAAAGCAGGAGACTTCCATGGGAGAAAGTCCCCAGAATATGGTTCTCACAGAGAAGTGGTAGTTGAGCATAAAACCTTTGGGTTTTGGATTTCAGAAATTCATTAATATTTTAAGCTAAAAGCAGACTTAATCCACCACTCCATTTTGGACCGAGTCGCATACAACTTGTGGGCGCTTTAAGCCTGTGGTTATTGCTCCTTACGGACAGATGGCATCTTAGCAAAACCACCTCGTCAGTGCTAACTGCTCAGCAAGTGCACTGACAGACCTCTAGTCAACGGGAGCAGTTTGCTTAGGTCAGGTACAAGTTTGATATAGGGAATTTCTGCCCTGGGGGAGGCGTCTTATGGCTGTCTCTCCACACGTTGCTAGTAAAGGATTTTTCTTGCTTAGTTTCCGACTTGCTGGATGGGAGGTTCCCCATCCTCCTTTTGGGAGACCTTTGTGCAAGCTAATGGACTGCCCTGTCAGAAAGAGTTGTGTTTCCTGCATTTCATTGCCTGCCCCCCAGGCCGATTTCTCTTTGTGACTTAAGAGCTGACGGTGCAATCTGCAAACATTTGTTTGTGCTGAGCTTTCACACTGAAACCCGTGACTGGCTCTATCAGCTTCTGCTCTCTGGAAGAAGCTCGCAATAAACTACAAATATACTGTCCTATTGCAAAAAACTTTCAGACCACCTCTAGGTCCGAGAGGCGACATCCACTCTGTGGTTATGTCCTGCCACAGCAATTGCAGAAACCTTCCAAATTTTATTTTCAGCAAGGGATAGTGGAGTCCTAGAAAGGATCCTGCTTTCCAGGAAACCCCTCCATGCCTTTTCTGGCGGGTGGTGCCATCGCACAGACATACCATATCCTGATGGCTCGCTCCATACTGCATGCGACCATGCCCCAAAGGGCTCTGCGCACACCAGGGCAGCCCACAATGTCCGTCCCCCCCACCCAAGAATACCCATTGAGTCATTGATGTGAGGATAATAAATCAAGAAACCTAGTCAGGGACCTATTCTTGACTTCAGACTGCCTTTGGCATCATTCAATGTCCTGGTGTCAGCAGAGACAGGAAGTCTCTCTTTTTATTAAGAGGTCAGAGTTCAAGTATCTTAACTTCAAATTTTAAATTATCATTGTAAAACCATGCTTTTACTATTTTGTTCATTCCAGAATGTAATTATCTTTTCTTTCCAGGACTGAATGGAGATGCTAGGTGGTGAAGATTGTCTTTTGTCAGCAGAAGCACACTGTATAAGCTATTGTGGTGTTAATTTTGCAGTTATTTTGGCTTCCTTAATATCATTTAGCTGTTTCTTTTCTTTAGGCGTACCTTATTCTTCTTGATTCTGTTTCACTTTGAACCTCCATTGATGTTGAGGATTTAATGCATTTTTTATCATGCTGTGCAAAATGCTGATGGAATCTTTGTGCAGACTCTACGGCAACAGAAAAAGGTTATTATTATCATCCCCTTTGTATTGTATCTCCAGAATCTATGCACATGCTTCATAGCCACCCACTTTGCACAGGAGCATGAAGAAATCATTTTGTTTCATTCACTACAAAAGCACTTTTAAAAAGATATGTCTTTATAATTGTCCTTTTTAAAATTTGTGCATATATAATGCTTTGCTTTTAAAAAGAACATGAATGACTTACTCCAATTGTACATACCTGACCACTCAGGCTGCTTCTTAGCTCACAGGTGAAACCATCTACGGTGAAATCAAGAAGTCTGTATCAGATTTGAATGCAGAAGGAAAACAATTTCATTCACTGAGGGCAGTGACGAAAGAGCCCCATCTGCAGTCTGTACCGATGATCCAATTACTCCGTTTCTGGCATTTTCAAGGATGCTAAACACATCTGGACTTTTTATGACCCCCATCCACCCAATCCTTGATCTGTAAAGGCAGAGAAGAAAGAGTGAGCTCCCTTTCCCCCCTCTAGAGAGCTTCCACACTTCCATTAATTCAAACTGCTTTCTATCTGTTATCTTGACTTCTCAACAATCTATGGCAAGGATCAGCAACTATCCAAATTAAATGGAGACTGACTGAAGGTATTCAGAAATATTTTTATATAAGCATCAGGTTCATTCAGAGTATTCCAGCCAGTCATGCAGCCGTTCCCAGTTTATACACAAATAGCAGCTGGACATTAAGACATAGTTGTGATATCCACATATTTTCCATATGCTCACTTTGAGAAGCTGGAAAGACTTCCATCTTTGAAACAGGATTAAATCAAAATAATTAAACAAAACAGCAAAAGACTAAAAATGCTGTCTAGTGACTCTATTTGCTTATTATACTCTGTAGTCCTACAAATTCACTTTGTAGTCAGGACACATGGGGTTTGAATAATTTTCTGCCATTACATTTTCCCTGCTGCTAAAAGTAACATGGTGATGATACTCAATAAACAAATCTGCTCTTTTCTCTCAAGGTTTGTGTGCACTCTGAATGCATTTGTGACAGCAGATTTTCACTGGGGAAATAAAAAAAAGCCAACAACCCACATTCCTAAAAACCCAAAAAACCAAGCTGGCCATCTTTTTGAAACACCGTATGACTGAAAATAAAAATAAAATTCACCATCGTGTTCTTAAGACATCCAGTACAAATTGGGAAGTGAAAGAGGGTTTTCATACTGAGACTGACTGCACTTACCGTTCTTCTGAGCATGGCTTTATCAATTTTGCACTAAGCCCTTCCTCCTGAGGATGTTCTCAGGCCAAAATTCAGAAGGTGACTGACAAACACAGGAGGTCAAACATGAAGCAAAAGAATCACAAAAAGAGCTTATCAAAGAAGCCTTCTGTAAAATAAGGATGCCTCAGCCATATTAGATTCTCTTTTTTCTCTTTAATTCTCTTTCATTTAGACAATAATTTCTATTCCCCTTCTTTTGAATCTGAGAGGTAGGTAGGCATGCTGAGGTAGTGTAATAATGTATTAGATCTGCTGAAGCTGGAAGGCACGTTTGTAGCGAGGAAAAACCATGCATTTATAAATTACACACAAATACTACATTCAAAAAATTCATGATGGGTGAAAAAGATCACTCACATCACCAGCCCTATCCATTACTGTGTTAGGACTCCTTGGAAATAGTGCTCCGAGAGCAAAGCTATGACACAAGTTAAATAGAGTTTCCATTTTTACACAAGGCCTCGATGATGCAGTCAGAAATATTTGTCATATTCAGTACAAGTGGTTAAAAAAAACCCTCTTTCTTCAGTCCATTACCTTCACTTTTCCAGATGCTTTTAGACTGTGTTTGAAAGGAGCAACACCTCCTTCCAGCTGCAGCCCAAAAGAACCACAAAATTGTTTCTGAAGAAAAATCATATCTCTACAGTCTCTTCACTGTCTTTTTGTTCTGTGTATACTTCCTTTCAGGCAGTGACAACACTTGTAAGTGTAGCAAGTAGAAATTACCTCTTCTGCAGTAAAAACCCACGTCACCCATCAAAACCATATTGTCACTTGCTCATATATTGTATACTGTTAGTTTAGTAGTTACGTAAATATTACAGTGTCTGGATACTACAGAAAAGTGTATTTTTAAAATGCATGCAATAATAAAAAAGAGTAATAACACTTGGAAATGCTTCTAAGGAAACCAGGCCCTATAAAACTCTCCTGGCTTCAGGTGCTACTACTGCCTCAGCAGAAATTAGCTCTGACACCAGTGAAAAAGGACCTGGCATCCCAAGTCTTTAAACAAGATCACTAAATAGGACTGTTGCTTTCACTTCAATTGGACTGGCTCGAGAGAAAACCCCATATAGGAGAATCTCCCTGGAAAAAGTAAACAAACAGTTTGTAAAATATCAGCTGAAACAGCTACAGTTACTATTTCTGTTAAAGATTATCAATATTTCTATTAAAGATGAGCTGGAGACAAATCAGAATCTAATGTTTCATTATACTTAGACCTGCATGCCTAGATATATAGGAAAAAATACTCACTCAATGGGAATTTTTCTTTAACTCCAGTGGAGCCAGGAATTCCCACCCAATGTTTTAACTTTCAGGATATCAACTGCAAGTACATTACTAGAAAAAACATTAATGATTTTCAGTGCAGTTTAAAAATAATTAGAGGCAGACCAATTGTCCAAGTTACATGCCCATAGTGAGGAATGACTGAGAAAAATCATGCAAAGCTTTGTAACCTGAGGGGAGAAAAAGAAAAGAAAACAAGCATAAGAGTGAAGCCTAAATCAAATACGAAGCAATCTATATTTTCCATTAAAGCCATTGTGAAACTGGGCATTTTGCAAAGGCCTTGACTGAAAACCATGTGAAAGTTAATGGTTTTGACTCAGATCATCTTCAGCACTCAAATAAGAGACAAGCAGAAAGCAGACCCACTGAAAAAAAAAAAGCTAGTGCAAAACCATACAATATAAAAGAAATAATTTAAATAGCTCTAGAAAATAGGATAAATTGCCTTGTTCCCACAACCAGAGGAAGATTCAAGAATGCAGATTCCCATAATTTCAGCACTATATTTCTTTTTCTATAAACAGACTATCAGTAAGATTTACCAATATTGTTTCAATATGCTGAAAGCTTTATCTTTCTTAGACATCTGGTATTTTTCTAATTATTTAGTTTTATTAAAAAGCAATAGAGTTATGTACTAAAGACTTCATTTTTTAAAGTGGCTGATTTGAAGGCTAATTAGCATGTTCCTATCTGTCAAAACATCCAATGTCTTTTGTATTCCTATTTCTGGGTTCTTCTGCGGTCAGTTTAATTACATTTGTTGATAGAACACTTGACAAATAAAGGAGAAGAGAAAAAAAAACATTCAATAGTTTAAGTTAGGTTTAATAGTTAGTGCCCATTAAACTAAAGAAGGAATCAGCCTAATAATTTTTTTAAAAATTTTATCCTTAAAATTTTAGCACCTCTTTTAGTAAGAGTAGTCAGGAGAGAACAAGCAGCGATCATGATCCAAAACAGCTTCCTCTCTACTCCCTCAAAGGAAGAGGCAAAAAAAAAAAAATTCTGAGATGCTTAAAAACAGGAGTTCACAGTTTAAAAGGCTGCTGACAACCTCTTACGGCGCTCTGTTTCAGAAGCTATGATTTCAAGAGTGAGCAAAGTGGGTCATAAACGCTACTGATAGCCGAAAATTAGGAGATGAAGAACACTTCACAATGTTTAAGTGTGGTAGGTATGATGACAGCAATCAAAACGCTATCCCATTTCACTACAGTTTATCTTGAACAGCAAGGTTAATAAAAAAAAAAAAAGGAAAAAAACCCACAAACCCTGTATGATCCTAAATTGTGTAGTATGCGTGAACGTTAGAAACAGTCCTGACAAAAGCCTACACAGGCAGTTGACCCAAAAGGTAACATGGTATTTGCCTTGTTCTGTACTTTCAAACAAAAAGATTCGTGCTGCTTCTTCAGAAGTTTCACTCCTACCTTACGGTCTGAAGTAACCCTGTGTCAGTTTGCTGTTGTGGACTGACCCGCTTCTCTCAAAATATGCAAAAAAAAGTCTTCATCCTTAATTATAACAGTGGGGTGTTTGCAAGGATGTTTATACATGTAATTAACTGGCCCATAATGACTTGGTATATATTATCACACATGACCAATAAAACAGCATAGCAATGTTTGTCCTAACACCTGAATTTGGTCTCATGACCATGAATATAATCTCTGTTGCTCCAAAGAGCGCTTACATATACTATAAAAGTTCTAGTTTTTCCTCTTCTTTAAAGTTATTTTTGACCACTTGGGATGTTTTCTCCTTTCCCCACATTGACTTCCCCTGCATTTTCAGAGCAGATGTTTGTGCTCTTGATCCTTGCTAGGCAATTGCTCCACAGTCTGGGGCCATGGCTTGTACAAAGGGCTCTGGGGTGAAGCCAGCAGTAAACACTATCACCTCTTTCCTCTCCTGGGAAAACCTCCTCCTCGCTGAAGATACAGCATCTCCGAGGATCATTACATAAACCTCACTACCTTCCCTATGAAGTGCAAAACAACTCCATAAATACACAGTGACACAAACATTAAAAACTCCAACATCCACAACAAGACCTCCTCTTTCAACAGAAGACAAGAGATTAAACAACGGATGACAAATGTTAGGTCATTCTCATCTTAAGCCAACATAACTCCATGCTGCTGCCAAATGTGAATGCTCTCTTCTTTCTGCCAGCTGAATCAGCAAGCTCATCCGAATTCATCAGGGACCTGCACCACCGCTAATGGATAAAGAAGGGGTTCAACAATATATAAAGCGTGATTTATTAAAGGCACTAGAAAACAAACAAAGAAACAAAAAGAACCCTACAAAGAAAAAAAAAACCCTTAGGATTAATAGTAGTACCCAATGCAGATTAAAAATGCAAATAAGCAAAACAACTTCATGTATTTTTAATCCTAATGCTTAGGGATGAGTTGAGCATGAATGTCCACATGCCTTGTTCACGATTCTGTAACCTGAAAGGATACAGAACTAAAATAAAGTCTTACAGCAAATAATTAGGACAAAAACTACAGACACAGAAGTTGTAATGAAAAAATACGAATTAAATGAAAAACAGTCCCGTGCGATTAGGAAGCTACCAAGCATCATTCTCAACGTCTTCGAGGAATTGAAGGTAAATCAGCACAGGCATGTGAAACTCTCAGCTGAAGATCTGTACTCCAAGCACAAAAGTTAATTGGCAGATAGCTTCTTTGCAATAGATTTAAAGATTTTAAGACCCAAAGGGATCAGCGTGATCGACGGATTTGACCTTCCGTATAGCAGAGGCCAGAAAATGTCATCCAGTAATTCTTACATCAAATCTAAAAACTTCTAGGCTAAAGTAGAATATATATTCAGCTAAGGTATTCAGACCCAGCTTTCAAGATTTAAAGAGATAGAGTGTTCATTGCCAGCCTTTTAAAAACTGATCTACCTGCCCTTATTGCTAAGGGGGTTAGCCTAACATCCAGCTTCAATAGCTCGCTCTCCAACAGAGGTAGCCAGTGCTATACACACCCAGCTTTTTACTACACTCTTCATTTTCTTTAAGCAGTAAAAGATAAAGCATAGTTTCAAAAGTGAAATATACAGTGAGATCAAGTTAAACTTACCAAAAAAATAGGTCCTCAACAGTGTGCATCACACTGTTTCAGGGTGCTTCCGATTGCTGCTGTCTGGGACAATGAATGGTAGTGCAGACTTAAATTCAGATGTTCATTAAGCACAGAGTGCATTAGTAATTGCTTTTATCATCTTTCACACAATAACCCATCATTGTTATTGTGTTCTCCTCTGCTCAGTTAGTTTCAGGGCAATAATATAATTTGTTTATATTGCAGAGTATCCATTGGACTCAAAGGAAAAACATACATTAGGTAAGCAAGCAGCCGAAACACCTTGTGTAATGCAGCTTTCCTGCATTACCCGCCCGAACCACTTCTTGAAATTGTATTCAGAATAAATACCTGGTGTCTGAAGTGTGTATGAGACAGCAGCCTTGGGCTTGACCCCATGTGGTTGCTCTCAGTGCCCATGGTATTGCCTGTGATGCTGGAAAACTCCCCCTTTTTTTTTTTCCAACTGGGCTTCCTTGCTGACTGTTCCTCATACGCTGGGCTGTCTTGTTCCCTCCAAGGCTGAAGAGCTCCTGTGCCCGAGTCCTCCCTTGCAATAATCTTTTAATGGTATCAATAGCAGAGAGAGAATCAAAATCCAGCCCTTGTGTCACCATAAATCAGGATTTACCCACGTGAAAGTTTAGGAGCTTACATTTCCAAAAGCTTGTGCGCAGGACTTATTCATAGGACTAAGTACAAAGGAAAAAAACAGTGGGGCTTCTGTGAAACTCCCACCCAGGAAACGACTCACCAAGCAAGTCAAGTAACTGCAGTAATTTCCACAACAACAGTAATAATGTTTACCAACAAAGTGGAAATTTGCTTCTGGTAATACCACACCCAGTTGCTGACACGTTTTGCAGGGCATAAAGACCAAGCGCCTGCCTCTACAACTGCTAAAATGGAAACCTCCCCAAGTGCAGCTCAGAAAGACATGATTTTTTTTTTGCCTTTTTTGAAAGAAAACTGTAATTTTTTTAATTATTATAGCAAAGTAACAAAGCTTAAATTCCCTACAAACTCTGAGGTTAAGTATTTCCAGAAAGAAGTCTGTATCCATCAGCAATGCTGTATAATGCTGGACTAGACTGATGAAGGGGGAAAGCTGATGTGCTGTTTTAAACGGCAGCATGTCTCTATACGTAGACATTATTTCCGAGTTAAATACTTCAAATCAATGTAATACTACTGTTGTCTTGAACTTCAAATAGTCTGGATGCATTTCATTAACAAATAGAAAGCAATAAAGCCCAAAACTTTTATTCTGATGTTCCACAGACAGCATTAATTGCAATACTCAGCCTTTTTACTTAAATGAGCAATGAACTTTAAGTCCTCAAAGCCTAAGAATTAAAATCATAAGAAAAGAACCATCCAGGACCAGAAGCTTATTAGAGGATGTATTTTAAGAAATCTGTTTGTCAAGAATAGATCTTCCTTTTTGTTCACATATAACATTCGGATGTATTTTCTTTAGAAGTGATCACAAAATAGTATAGACGAAAAATACAGGACTGGTAAAGTGCTTATTCAGACATGCCTGTATTATTTCTCCTGTTTCCAGAGTTTTCCGCTGATCTTCAGCGAGATGTATTACTCCTACACTGCATCATACAATACAGATAAAATACACAAAAGTAACTGATGTGCTTCAAGGTAGGAAGCCAGCGCATCCTACAGAAACTCGAGGAGCTAGACCGGTTCCTGAAATTAAGCCTCAACTCATTTTTTTCCCTGCTGAAAGCTGCTGTGTTACGAGCGATGTTCCCCTCTCTCTCAGACATGGCTCTTTCTACTCTCCAGTTCAGAAGAAAAAAAAATAAAATTAAATATAAATGGTCGTAATGTCGAACGAATGAAGGCTAATGAATATTTCTCACTGCCTACATACTCACAGGTAAG
>NW_010528158.1:0-326 GCF_000687285.1 Phaethon lepturus
GACATCAAGGACACAGTGGGAACCGACATTCACATCTCCTCCCTTTGCCACGCAGGCTCTGGTGTGGATGACCCTGTCGGGGAGGTGTCCATCCATGTGGAGCTCTTCACCCACCCCGGCACCGGCGAACACAAAGTCACCGTCAAAGGTGGGTTCTGCTGGCTGGGGTGCCGGGGTCTGGCAGGTGGCAAGTGGCAGACGTCGGGCATCTTCCGGCCCTTCATTGAGGTCAACATCATTGGGCCCCACCTCAGTGACAAGAAGAGGAAATTCGCCACCAAATCGAAGAACAACAGCTGGGCCCCCAAGTACAATGAGAGCTTCCA
>NW_010528158.1:419-1520 GCF_000687285.1 Phaethon lepturus
TGCCATGGGGCTGGGGACGTGGGGCCGGGCTGGGGCACGTGTCCCCATGATGTGGGGTCTGCCAGTGAGTTTGCTTATCCCCCAGGGGATGACTTAGATGTTTTCTCATTGGTAAAAGCAGGGATTGGGGAAAAGGAAAAAGAAAAGGCTTTTTTAGGGGCAGTGGGGAGGCAGCACCCGTATAGGGTGCTGTCGCAGAGCCAGGGGGCCTGGGAGCATGACCCCCTATGCCAACACTGCCCGTCCCTTGCCCCCCCACAGCACGCTGGGGACGGAGACAGGCCCCGAGTGCTACGAGCTGCAAGTGTGCGTGAAGGATTACTGCTTCGCCCGGGAGGACCGGACGGTGGGCATCGCTGTCCTACAGCTCCGCGATATCCTGCAGCGACCTGGCTGCGCCTGCTGGCTGCCCCCGGGCCGCCGCATCCACATGGATGACACTGGCCTCACCGTCCTCCGCATCCTCTCCCAGCGCAACAATGACGAGGTGGCCAAGGAGTTCGTCAAGCTCAAGTCAGACACACGCTCAGCCGAGGAGGGCAGCAGTTAAACCCCTTCCGCCCCCCAGCCCTCTCCCCCCACTCCTGGCCCCTTTTCTACAGCATCCTCCAGCCATGCATAAGCCATAAGAGCAGCCACAAGAGGAATCTCCTTCCCGGCCCTGGTGTGGGTGAGGGGGGAACGTGGCTGCAGTGACAGATGCCCCAACCCTCCGTTGGCCAGACTGGCTGGGTGACAGTGGTAGAGAGCACGGCCATGCCCCCACCCAAGCCCGATGGGAAGGTGCTGGAGCTGGTGGGGCTGCAGGGAAGGGCTGGACCCCAGACTGGGTGATGGGAGACATCTGTCCCTTTCCAGCCTGTCTGAGATGGAGGAACCCCAATGGCCCATCCCTGACCCTATCCTGTCCTACCCAGCCCCAAACCTCATCGAGCGACACAAGGAAAGGACTGGGGGGGTGGGGTGGTGATGTCTCATCCCACCCAGGGGTGTTGGTGAGTGGCTGGCACAGCACGATGGCCCCTTGGACCCATCCCTCGAGCATTGCTGGGCTCCTTGAGGGACAGGGAGGCTCCCACCCGCTGAGCACCCTGTACATAT
>NW_010528158.1:1653-1956 GCF_000687285.1 Phaethon lepturus
GTACAGACACGGGGCAGCTGGACGACGTGGCTGTGTCCTGCACCCAGAAGGGCTATTGAGGCTGTTGGGTCAGCGGGCACAGCCCCCACATGCCCCGCACAGGGTCCCCTCCCTGGCTGGCAGCGGCATCACCGGGTCTGGGAGTGGCAGGGAGCAGCTCCCGGCCCGTATCCTGTCTTCCCTGCCTTGCCGCCATCGTGGGCTGCCCCACTGCTGCCCCCAGGGTGCCAGGGCTTGGGGGCGAGGGCTGGGGGCACGGGAGCAGAGGGACCTATCTCCCTTTGCCCTGGCCAGTGGGGACCA
>NW_010528158.1:2059-4602 GCF_000687285.1 Phaethon lepturus
CGTGATCAGTGGTGTGTGGGTCTCGTGCGAGTGCCCGGGAGGCCAGGGTGTGCGGTGTCGGGGCTGGCCACCCCAGCTGGCCAGCTTGCCCTAAGTACTGGGGAAGACAGAGGCCTGATGACCCCACAAGTCAATATACCTCTCTCAGCCCCCTCTCCATCCCAAAACAGGGTACCCCGACTGGCCCCCATGGTCCTTTTTCTATAGGTTTTGCCTGGGACCAAAGGGTTTAGCTTTCTTCTCTCGTTTCTGTTCAGTGTTTACGCCCCTTTTCTTACTGCTGCTCCCACACGGCCAGGCTGGGTCTCAGCCCCGCACCCCCCGACCGTGGTGCCCCTGGCCCCGTGCCCTCTCCCCAAACCGTCCTGTTCGGCATGTGATTGAACCGACCAATTCTGCTCCTGTAGCACATGTGTCACCAATGCCTGTGTGTCTGTACCACCCCGTGCGGCACTGCCGGCGGCGGCTACCATGGATGCATGACAGTGAGATGTTTTGCACTATTTTGAATTTTTTGGGCTCTGTAAAAATATTTTATTATAACTGACATTAAAAAGCACACCCTTCACTGTGGCTACTGTGGGGGGGTGGGAGGGCATGCACGCAGGGGCTCTTCATCTCCTCTCCCACCGCAGTGCAGCACTTACACCTTTAAGGTTAACACCAACGATAAATAGCCCAGGGATGCTGCAGCACCCAGCCTCCCGGGGGGCTGCTCCTCAGCGCACCCACCCTTTGCAAAGCCAAGAGCTTTTCAGGACAGGGTTAAATGGAACTGGGACATACCTCAGTCCTGCGAAGCGACACTCTGTTCTCAACCACCGTGCTGCGAACTCCCAGGCACGGGAGTGATTAGAGCCTGCCAGCATGGCCTCACCAAGGGCACACACACGGGCTAATCCCGTGGCCTTCCACAACGGAGTGACTGCATCAGCAGACAAGGGAAGAGCTACAGATATCATCTATCTGGCCTTCTGTAAGGCTTTTGACACAGTCCCCCAAGACGTTCTTGCCACTAAATTGGAGTGATACGGTTCTGATGCCCTCCAGAGAGCCCTGGGGCCATCGCCAGGCTTTGCTAGAACCATAGAATGGTTTAAGGTTAGAAGGCTTTGCTAGAATCACAGAATGGTTTAGGTTCGAAGGGACCTTTAAAGATCATCGAGTCCAACCCTATCCTGGCTACTGGGAGCTCTTGTCTTTTCCCAGTGTTCCCTGATGGATACACCTTTTCTCAAGGTTTTCTGGATTACTGCAGCGCCGTCCCTAGCTTTAATCATCAATACTGGGGCTCCTGTGCCCATGTGAAAAGAGAGAGAATATCTATCATTTACCACTAATGGTATACAAAGGCTATTACTAATATTTATTCCAAAAAGTTCGGCCATTTGGGACGGATCATGGGAACTCCCTGGCCTGGGGGCTGGGAGTTCCTCCATAAGTTTCCGGATAGTGAGGCTTGGAAGAGCAGATGGGACAATTTTATCCAGCACCTTCCCAACATCCAGGCCGTCGGTGCAATCCCTTTCACGATTATCCCATAGTTTCTGTAAGGTGGGTGTGGGGAGCCTGCCGACCTGGCCTGTCGTAAATCCTGTTTCTCCCAGGAGACCCCATAACCATCTCCATTCTGCGTCGCGCTCCTGTCGGCCGGGGGGTCCTTTTAATGTCAGATTGAATGGTTTTAATGCGGAGTTTTTAAACATTTTGTCCCTTACTCGTATGCCTGGTCAGGGCCCCACTGCCCTCCAGAGAGCCCCAGGCCCCTCGCCAGGCCTTGCCAGGGACCCTACTTCCATAGAAAGTGCCCCAGGGCTTTTCCCAGTCTTTCCCAGGGCCTGGGCCGTGCCCCGCTGCCCTCCGGAGAGCCGCAGGGACTTCACCTGCCTTCTCTCCAGAGTGCCCCGGGGCTTTTGCTGGTGTATTGGGTTTGCGTGGCAAGGTTTTGGTACCGGGGGGCTGCGGGGGTGACTGCTGTGAGATGCCAGAAGCTGCCCCTCCACGTCAGGAGCCAGTTCCAGCTGGGTCCAAGATGGACCCAGGGCTCCAAGATGGACCCACGGCTGGCCAAAGCTGAGGCGATCTGCGACGGTGGCAGCGCCTCTGTGAGAACGCATTTAAGAAAGGGTAAAAGCTGCTGTGCAACAGCAGCCAGGAGGGAGAGAACTGAGAATATGTGAGAGAAACCACGCTGCAGACACCAGGGTCAGTGAAGAAGGAGGGGGAGGAGGTGCTCCAGGCACCGGAGCCGTGGGGAAGCAGATCTCTACCCTGCAGCCCGGGGAGGGCCCCACGCCGGAGCAGGGGGATGTGCCCTAGGGAAGCTGTGACCCCATGGGCAGCCCGTGCTGCAGCAGGCTCCTGGCAGGACCTGTGGCCCCATGGGGGACCCACACCGGACCGGTCGATTCCTGAAAGATTGCACGCTGTGGAAAGGACCCATGCTGGTGCAGCTTGTGAAGAACTGCAGCCCCTGAGTAGGACCCACGCTGGAGAGGTTCATGAAGGACAGTCTTCCGTGCGAGGAACCCCACACTGGAGCA
>NW_010528158.1:4750-5281 GCF_000687285.1 Phaethon lepturus
AGCAGGAAGGAGCAGCAGAGACAACTTGTGCTGAACTGACCGCAACCCCCATTCCCTGTCCCCCTGCACTGCTCGGGCGAGGAGGTAGAGAAGTCAGGAGTGAAGCTGAGCCCAGGAAGAACAGAGGGGTGTGGGGAAGGTGTTTTAAGATTTGGTTTTATTTCTTATTATGCTACTCTGATTTGATTAGCACTAAATTAAGCTAATCTCCCAAGTCAAGTCTGTTTTGCCCATGATGGTAATCGCTGAGTGATCTCCCTATCTGTATCTCGACCCATGAACCTTTCGCCGAATTTTCTCCCCCTGTCCAGTTGAGGAGGGGGAGTGATAGAGTTGCTTGATGGGCACTTGGTGTCTAGCTAGGAATTGTAATGGCGATTTGTTATCTGAAAAGATGAAAAATAGTCTGTAAAAAGGGGAAAACATCCTGAGAAAGTAAGAATCGGTAACTGCCACTGACTGTTCTAACTGCAAGAACAGGAAAACTGTCTTGAAGAATAAAAATTGGTCTGAATGAGCAGAAAACATCAC
>NW_010528158.1:5413-5730 GCF_000687285.1 Phaethon lepturus
TTTGCTGGGGCCCAGGCTGAGCCCTGATGCCCTACGGAGAGCACTGGGGCTTTTGTCAGGCTTTGCCAGGGCCTGGACAGTGCTCTGCGGCCATCCAGATTGCCCCGAGGCCTTCAACGAGCCTTGCTGGAAGCCTCAGTGGGACCTGGTGCCCCCAGGAGTGCCCCAGCGACTTTGCCAGGTGCCGTGAAGAGCCCTGCTCATCTACGGAGCTCCCCAGGTCCTTTGCCAGGTTTGCAGTTTCTCAGGCAAGGCCCTGCTGTCCTCCAGAGAGACCTCCGGGGCTGACGCCGGGCTCTGCTAGCGCCTGCTCAGGG
>NW_010528159.1:0-25667 GCF_000687285.1 Phaethon lepturus
TCATGATTCTATCCCAGCAAAAGCAGGCCAGTCAGGTACAAGTGAAGCAACAGTCTCATACAATCAGTTCAGTACCTAGAAGGAAAATCATGTTCCTTGGATTGCTTTTTCCTGCTCTAGCAGTGATCAGTTTTCCTTCACAGTTATCAGTAACATTCTCTTTCCTGCATTTATTGGGAAACTGAAAAAAAACCCAAAATAATTTTATTCTACTATTCCAACTGAGGCCATTGACCGAAAGATTTGGATCAATGCTTGAAATTTGGCCCTTCTTGACTCTTCTGGAGAATCCATCCAAGATCTGTCCCTATGTTCCAAAGCACTCTGTAGCTAAGATTTTCTTCACAGAACAATGTAGAGGGTTTGGCTCACTTATTCTTACTTTCTGAGGAAGTGACAAATTCCTAACAACAGAGATGCACAATAATCCACATGGACATTTTAATATGACATAAGTCATTCTCTCGTGCCTAATATTAATCAATAATAATAATAAAAAAGAATTCTCAATCCTAACAAGCTCAAGCCATACAGAAATGCCTAAGGAACTGAGAAACATCCATCTTATATTTGTGCTCTGAGAGCTGACTTTATGTTACTGTTCATATTTTCCCTAATGGCTACATTGCTCAGGAACATCTACAGACAAGCCAGTGGAGATCTGCAGACTTGATGTCATTACTGAAAATTATCATTTACTGCAAAGTTTGGAGCGAATGGTGTAAGTCTGTACACAGGAAAAAGCAAAGTCTGGAATGGTTAAATAAGCAAGAGTTGTTACAGTGAGATGAGAGACCTTTTGCTATCAAGACCAAAATCACATGGAGCGTGTGGGAAGGAAAGAGTTTCTGAAAGGTCGTTCATGCAAACGTGAAGCAGCCCATTAGGAAACATGATATGGTAATTTTACTGGGGCTGGTCAACATAACGCTGTTAGAGGCACAGTACTGTTCAACCTAGACTTCCTTTTCATGTTTAAAGGCCAATTAAAATAAAAGGAAATCAACATATTTCGCTCTTAAATTGTTAAAGGTGAAAATTGGCAGTGTGTATATACAGTGCACACTCATTAATGCTAATGCATTAATCAATACATTTTGCAGTATGCTTGTGACTGCACATGACTCTGGGAAGAATTTATAAAAGCAAATAAAATGTGAAGTCATATTAGGGCTTCTGTCAAGAAGCAGCCCTGCACCATGCTATACAAACATGCAAGCAAAACCAAGGTGGCCCATGTGTCTTTGCCAAGGCCACTGCCCAGTGCAGAGGCAGTAGGCACTTAAGTCACAAAAGCAGCGTGAGGACTGTGCTCAGTAGGACCCAGTCCCGCCCAGAGACCTGGGGGCACTACCTGGGTTAACCACCCATGACACCACACCTGTTCTAAATGCGTTGGAAAGATTCTGGATAGAGACCCAAATAGGATGTGGGATGCATTAGTTTCTGCAATGGCAGCCAAAACCAAAAGAACTAAAAAATTTGTTCTGTAATTAGGTGCAGCGTGACCTGTTGTACAGCATCTTGTCTTTACAGGAAGAAAGAGCATGTTCCATTAGAGGCACAGCAAGTCAGAATTGGTAAAGCAATTGTCGCTTAGAAAACATCTGTCCTTTCATAGAAACACACTTACACACAAGTCCCAGGAAGCTCAGCGTATGTCCACCCAGCTGAGTGCAGACATACACGATCCAGTTTCAAGCCAGCAGTTGTACAGGCCTGTCAGAACCACCCTTTGTCTGGGCTAGTAACTTTTTTTTTTTTAAACAGCACTTTTGAGATCAGGCAGAGAATCACACCAAGGTGGCTACAAATCTTCCTACCCTACAGCTGGCTCACCTTCAACCAGCTCAGGAAGAGGATATAGAAAATATGAATCTGTCTGTCTGTCTCTGCAGACTTTTCCCAATAAGGTCTGGCAACTCAACAAGAGGATATACATGGCAATACCTCTCCTATGGATACCTCTGAATAATCCAGCCTGGGATCAGCTAAGAAAGGTTACAGCTCCAGACTTTTCACTTGGATCCTGCAAAATTGAAACTAATTATCTTCAAATACCTTACATGACAATGGACTTTGTGAATAGCTCATGAATTGCTTAATTAAAAGTTTTTAATGAACATTCTGCATAGATCATTTTAGAGCATTTAAGCCACACCTATCATTCTTAAGAAAAACAGACTATAAATTAATTCTACTATTTATTAGACCAGGATAACAATACTTAAGTTATCTTATGCTCATTTCTAGTCCCTCTACAATAAAATGTATCCATGGAAGTTTAGTTTTTGAAATATAGTAATTTTGAAAGCTAACAACTACTGAAAATTTTGAGGTCTGGAAGGAACGTAGCAACTGGTCTTTATCACCTATTTTTGAAAGACATAGAGTTGTATCTCTATACATTTTAATATATATATATATGTCCCCCGTGTTATTTGAGGAACTGCTTGAATAGGGATAAAACCAGCACATAAATGTAAGCAATACAACAAGCTTTAGACCAGTATTTGAGTGCAACAATTATCTATTAGTTCATAGTAAGGGCTGTTATTGAGCTAACACTGCACATTCTTATTAGACATCAGAGACAGAAAGATACATATTTAAAACTAATATTTAGAAAGCATTATCAATGCATTACTAAGCTTATTTTATGTGCCTTCTGCCACTTTGCTGTAGGTGTGATCAGACTGGGGATCATTCTCTAGTTCACTCTAGAAGTGAACAGTGACTAACTGATAGCTTCATAGGGAGGTTGTGTTGTTTTGTAAGAACTGCATCAATGTAAAAGGTATCTGTCCTTATACTTATTTCTGTTTGCTGGTAAAAGCACTGGTGAGTTAGTATTTAGACTAACAAGCAAACCAGAGTGGACCAACAGTTTAGATGTTGCTAAAGAGACTGATTTTGACAGAAAACTGAACTGTGACTATGTGAGTTACAGGATCAGAAACAAGTATTCAGTGCATAGGGGTGCCACAGGGACCGTAACACATTGTTTACAGAGTTTCTTTATAGACATCACTCAGCAGAAGTATCAGGAATATACTTGCTAGGCTTGAAACTGAAGCAATTAACAGTTCCTCAGTGACTTCAATGGAGAGAAATGCAAAAATGATCTTTTAAAGCAACTTAAGAAATCAAACGGAGACCACATGATCTGGGCTGTTTGTCTACTTTTCATGCCCTCAAGCTGTAAGTGGAGAACCATGTAAAAGAAAATGTAGCTGTGTGAATCATAATCCTTTGGTTTTGTGTGTTTTGTTCAAGGAGGACTGGCAGTCTAGCTACAGGACTCTCTACAGCAGGAAGGTTGGAAGAATGGAGTGGGAGTTACTGTAGGCAAGGAGAAACATGGAAATAAGTTTCCTGTCAGTCAGACTTGGGTGCTATTTGCTTGAAGTTGTCATAAGAAAATTAGAGATGACACTCAGTAGTCTGGCATTTTCAGCTTTTCCATAAAATGTTTACAAACAGAATAAAATAATTCGCACAACAGCTTTAGAGATAAGCACTGTAATTTGAAGGGACACAGAAACCTCTGGAAATGTGCCATCATTTATTACAGCATTATTAGCATCCTGAAAACGACCGATTTTCACTCAGGATGATTCTTCTCCACTTAGACAAAGTTAAGTCTGTTATCCCTTCCAGTTCTGCTCTTTTTCTGCAGTGCAGCACAGTACATTAGTTCAATTCCCTGTTCCTTTCTTTAGGAAAGGATCAGACCATTTTCACCAGCACACAGTGAAGGACAGGACTGGATAGCAGATGCCTGCTGTGTGAGAGCATCGGGCCGGAGCTTGCTACAGTCCGTCTCAAACACAGCGAAGAAGGGTCCATCCAAGGATCAGTTTCACTATTGCTTACCTGCAGGTCTTTTTAATTTCATTTAATTGGAAAAGCTACGGGATGCAGCAAGGACATCAAGCTGTCTTTCTGATGACTGAAGAATGCAGCATGCCCATATTTCACTTTCAACCCATTTTACGTAAGTTATGTCAAAAACAGCTGCTTTACATAAAAAATTCAACTTGTTCAACGCAGCTGACTTGTTGGATGAACCTACAAGTGTAAGATTAGAGCAATGGCTTGACCTTAGAGTGTATCTACCTTTAAAATGACCTGCCGTTTGGCACTCATTGGACCAATAAAACAAGACTCTATTCCTTGACTCTAACAGTTACTGAACTTTGAAGAGAAAGAGGGAAATGAGAAGGCACAAAGGAAGAAGTAAGAACCTGGATCGGATTAAATGACTTGGACAAAATACTGGAACATCTTTCACTTTTTCCATCTTGAAGAAATTTTGGTATTGGATGAACAAGCCTACAATTAGGTAAGAGTGTGTGGATTTCCTCAGTAGAACTATGTAGAAAATGACAAAAACTAAGCAGCCAAAGAAAGAAAGATGAAGAGAAAGATGAAATAGGTATAAGAACAGAGAAGAATAATGACTGAACTTAAAGGACCTATTTGCAAAAACACAACTGAATTTGAACAAAAATTACTTCATATTTCAGGTTTAATTAATTTCTTTTTAATTGAGTATTATTCATTTACCTTTCCATGTTCTTTCCTCATGTGAGAGATGTAAACGTCTCTCTGGGTGAAGAGCCTATCACACTCCCAACATGTCCAGCCAGGATTAGCGACTTTTTTAGGCTCTGCTTTCTTTATGGGAGAAGGAGATTTCTTCTCCAGCTTTTCTGTTCCGTTGACAGATTTTGTGTCCTCTTTGTTGTGACTGGCTGAATTCTGAGTTGTGGGTTTAGTACTGAGAGGCAGATTTATCCCCAGGTTTGGTGGCCCCTCAACACTTTTCAAAGTTCCATGCATAGACTACGATAAAGAGAAAAAAAAAAAAGGACAAAACTAACATGGACATATACAGTTGTATTGACAACATACAAAGATCCTCTGAACAAAAAGTCTTCATTTAGTTCTTTGTCACACTATTATCAGATCATATTCTTAACTTAAAGAAACATGATTAAGTAAAGGCAGGGCCTAGCACGAAGAGAAACTAGCCAACAACACTAGCAGACACCATCCGTAGCTAAAGAGGAATTTTCTTCAGTGGCTAGATATTTTCACAAACAAATAAAAGAGACTTTATAGGTTAAGTTTAAATTGCTGTTTAATAGGGAGGAAAAAAGGTCTCAGGAAGCATTTTATGTTAAGTTTAATTTCTCGCTTTACTTACCTAAAATATTAGTTGAGCATCATCATTTCAAACTACGTGACTAGAGATTTCCAGTAAGGAAAGGTTTTTACTGACAAATTTTGACTTGGCACATTGGTAAGAAAGACAAGAAAAGGCAACTCTGGAAAGATCAGGCAACTATATCATTTAGGATATATTAATATTTCATGTTGAGACTGAGTTAAGCCCTGTCTTACTCCAGGCTCAGGTTATGAGCACCCTAACTTACCCTTATATTGCTTACAGTCCTTAGAATCAAAGGTGTGCAGGGCTGACGGGGTGCCCAAGACCAGGCGACAGCTAAGAGGTGCCTAACAAGCTGTTCTCAAGCACCCTGAAGCTCTTAGGTAGTGATCCTTCCTCACCGATTTATTTCTAGACTTTAAGTCACTAATAAGTAAGAAGGGAAGAACTCTTCCACCTCCTCCTTCCCCGATTTCTGAAGCCAGTGTCATATGCTGGTACGATACCTGAGCCTACGAAAAAGATGACCAGTCCAGGAAGACCTGGGCTTCAGCTGTGTGTCAAGTTTCATATATGAACATGGACACAGCAGTAATGAGTCAGCAAGTTTCTGGGCCAACAAAGATGACTGCAGCCCAGAATTAACATACTGTTGAACATGGACCCACTATCAAGGTCTCTCTCATACCTAAAAGACTGGCCCTTTACAATGAGAGTGTTCTGATAATCTCATCTACCGACCTTTATTGTAACTCTCCTGGATGATATGTCTAGCCATCCCAAACATTATTATTTTTCCTACAGGAAACCTCAGAAACAAAAAAAAAACGTTCAATACATTCTTCATTCTGAGAATATAAGAATACAAATCTGATACTCCAGCATAATACTTCAGTATCAAGTTATTTCGTAAATCATGTGGCTCTTGGGACTACCCGCTGCCTCTACAACAAACATCAACCTGAACTGTAGAACATGTTCTTCTATTTAACAGTTGTTAAACAGAATAAAAGAAACGGCTGTAACTTAAAAAACTAAAATGTTACTAAACAAGCAAAGTGCAGAGGACTCCCTGACTGGCTCTAAGAACAAACTGAAATTGTGTAGCAAAGGAGGTGGCTCCTTTAGTATCCATTGCACCAGGACAAGAAGAAAGAAGCAGGGGGTACACGGGAAGGGCTTCATATACTTTCAGACAACTGAAGACTGACCTGGAGATTCCAACCCAGCTTAACTTGTCAGCATGTAAAATGTTCGTGCTCAACTTTCTAAATGTCTCTTAAATACAGTACTTGAAATTTAATTTCTTATTTGAAAATAAACAAAAAGCATTAAAGCAGAACATGGAGTGGCAGTGACCACAGCACTTACCACCAGCAGGACTGGGAGCGTTACACCTCCAGCCCAGACCTTCACCACCTGTTCTCACTGGCTGTTAGGAAATTTTCTTGCAGCGAGCCGTTACAGGAAAACGAGACATACATTTTGCCAACAAGTAACATTGACATCTGCAAGAATTATTCTAGGTTATTTTTTGTAGCTTTAAATAACCTCCTCCTGAGCTTCTTTCTATGTCTTTCTATTCTATTTTCACCCAGGTCTTCTCTGCCTTGATGGTTTATGTCTAGCCATACCAAGCATTACTTTTTGTGCAGCCAGGCTGAGCTCTGTCCTTGTCTGGCACTCGTCCTCCCTCTGAGTCCTTTTCTGTTTTTATCCATACTCTATTGCTGGTTTTTTTTATTCCTCCTTAACTGAAGTCCCAATTATACTTTTCTGCTGCTGTCCCTACTACTATACATACATCCTAAACGTAAAAGCACTAGCAATTCTGAATAAAAGCAGTAATACTGTTACTGCAGGTGTTTGTTCTAATCTGCTAATTTTGTTCTCAAAAATGTCTGAATCCTTTATAGTGAAACATACTAAAAAACCACTGGTTTGAAAGTACAAATACTGGCATGGAACACTAAAGCCAAAACAATTAAATAGTGCCCAAATCCTAATATAGTAAGAGATGCTCAGCAACCCTAATTTATGTAAGAATAGCGTGTGGCCCTAACTACAGTCAGATCATGCTCCTAAAATAGTTGTTTTCCAGTCTTAAAAAAGTAGTTACATACAGATCTTTTACTTTTACAGTAATACCTGAGTCAAGAAAAGCTAATTACATAAATTACATAAATTAAGACATACACTGCAATATATGGCATCTGCCTATTTAGTTAAAAAAAGAAGAAATAGAAGTAAATCAAAGAAGTAGAAAATGGGATGTTGCATTGCTGCATGACCGTTTAAGGTATCTGGCATAAATGGAAGACAACTCATAGTAAATATGAACTAGTTCAGAAACAAAGAAAATACTCAGTCCTTGTATTTCTGAATGTCTTGGGTCAGCCCTTCCCTATCCTCCTCCTCAAGTTTAAGATTTGCTTTAAGACCAACTGTGTTTTCATGACTTGTGATGTTGTTTTCCACAGAACTTCAGATATTTCTGAGGTTACAAGTGCTACAGTTGAGACTAAAATGCAAAATGATGGTTTTAGCAGACCAGAAAGATGTCCGGTTTTCCACTGTTCTGTACACCAATTTGACCAAGTCTTATGTGTCACTGCAAGAGAAACCCACTGAATTAAGTGCTACCATTCTGGACTGTAATACTTTGCAATGGTGTAAATAACTTCAACTTGTTACCAGGCACCGCATGTAAAGGCATAAGAAATTCAGCACTGCTAATAGATTTTGTATATATTTGTATATATAAGGTAACACAGTATATCTAAAATACACAGCTAACAAACTATAGCTAGGGGACTACTGATTCTGCATGACCTGATTTGCAAGGGTGATAGTAAATCTTTTTCAGTTATAAGGTTATTTATGAGAAAATCCACTTCAATTTTTTTTTCAAGGCATGCATGTGTTCATGTTCGTATGTGAATACACACACACAAATAATCTCTACATCTATTCAAGAAACATACTGGTTCCTACCGGTGAATTCTGAACATCAAAGGTTTGATTTTATAATGTACTCAGCATTCTCAGCTCCTAACAATTGGAATACTGTAAATAAGGCTCAATATTTATTAGAATTGGACTAACTTACTTCACTATACCCATTATTATTTTGATAAAATGACCTATTAAATGCAATACACCGAGATATTCCTCGTATACCAAAACCAACATTCATATAGAAAAACTGAGCGATTACATCACAGATACGCTGAAGACCATATGAAATATAACATTTTAACATTTGAGAACATTATTCACAGATTACTCTCTTGGAATTATTAACAACTCTCTCTTTCAGCAGTCCTCTTGTTATTCTGTGCTTTTTTACAGTGTTTTCTCACAGCATATATTGTATGACAAATGGTATCTATGAACGAAACAAGAGAAGATGCCTACACACCTTGATATGATCCATCATAAGCTGTTTCTGTGCATATAGAAGAGAACAGTCTGGACACTTGAAAACAGACACCTTCTGGTTTTCAATGTGCTGATCAAAGTGGCGATAGAGCAAAGGTTGTAGAGTAAACACAGTGTCACACATAGAGCATTTATATATTATTCTAAAAACAGAAGTACAATAAACAACGTCAGTCATGTGGATGATCTACTTGCAAGAATCATGATGTTAACTTTTTTCTCAGCAGAGATAAGATCGGACATGTTTAAGCAATCATTTCACACTGCCTGAAAGAAGTTAAAATTAAGCTAATTCAAAACATCCTCCAATTTCAAAACATGGGAGCAGTAGAAAAACCAGGAAAATAGAAAAAAAAAAAATCACTAAAAAGTGCAAACGAGAAGCCAGAAAACAACAGCATATGCCAGTTACATACATAACACCAACATCTGCTTAGGATAGTCTGAAAGGTCAATGTCTTCAGTTTCTGAACTCACATTGTAACTAAAGGACAATATATACCTGTTTCACGTTGCAAAAGTCAATGTGTTTTAAGGGAGTGATTGATTGGATCATCATTAGTAATCAAGATAAATTTTTTTTTGGCAATATATGGCTTTGAACTTCCTGAATGCCAGGCCTCGACTCTGTTAATGCCCTGAAGCCGAAACTTCACAGGATGGTACCCCGCTGTTTTGCCATTACAAGCTGTTAAGAATCTGTCTACTGAAGCGATGCAGAGACACCACCGAAACCACAACTTCCTCTCTCACAGCACAGGCGACTGGAAATGCGCTCACTACATCTCCTGTTCTGATAGGCAATATTCCGATCAGAACTGTAACAAAAGCTACTTACGTTTTAGTAGCTGTGTAACTGGTGAAGCAACGCATCTATTAATGTAATTTCAAAAGTGCTTTAGAAATAGATGTACTAATTAACAAAGAACTAGGTAAGTACTGGACACAAAAAGCACAGCCCCTGAAAACGAACACGATAGCCAAATTTCTCTATCACAAAATCCTAAGAATATTATTAAACAATACGAAAATAGTTTTATTTTTAGCAGATCTTTGTCAAGTGTCTGTCCAACAGACAACAAACATAGGGAAACCAGAAACATAATCCTCTGATCTAAATGCTGCAACAACTACTACGTGACAATAGTTTGAAGCTTGTTTCGTTTTGCTGATGATTTTATAATGAAAAACATAGTTTAAATTGCATTACAGGTAATTATTTACTTGATACTTTACCTGTTGTTTTTGCTTATCTGTATGTTTGATTGTATTAAGAATTACTTCCCTGGCAACTAAAGGTGAGTAACAAGATTACCCATTTGAACTGCAACCCTTTAATGTATCTGTTCATAGATAGTAAAAAATTCTATCCTTTCAGAAACATCACACTTTTTTAACTTTGAAAATGAATGAAAAAAAATTACACCTGAAAGAAAAGTAACAAAGAAATTCACCATAGTTCATCAGATGAGCGAGAAATCTAGTCCATTAGCCATCACTAGTGGTAGCACTTCAGAAACTGGAGTTCAGGTAAGATAAAAGAAACCCAACAACAGGGGCTCAGTACAATGACAGGCAAAAGCAGTCTTCCTAATCCCGTCAATTAGAGGTTGATCTCTGTCCTGAAGAATGACTTTCCATTAAAAAACGCAACACAACAAACCCTGCTTGCTAGAATGCTGAAGTTCCAAGTCCCTTCTAAATCCCTCTAAGCAATTAGAGGGATTTAGCATCAATAGTACATTGTTCAAGAGCTCTGAAGATCACTCTGCACTGTGTTTTGAGATTACAAGAACAGGGACATTGCTTCAATGTCGAAGCCATTCAGCAAGTCCAAATATTTGAAATAATGAAAAATAGTACACCTGATCATATTAACTGTGAAAAATATTATTTCTGTGGTATATCAAGTGGTCCCAGTTTCTCACATATCATAAGGTAAGTTTATTATTCAGACAGCATCCTCCGATGACCTACGTCCTATTGTACTGCTTTCCGAGGTGAACCCTCTGCACGGGACGAGACGCTCTGCGCAGGCACAGCAGAACGTACACCCGCCAGCTTCACCTGCTGAGCCCCGAGTTCTTAGGAAGGGGAGCCCCCTCCCCATCCTCCGACCCCCATATTACTGTCCATAAAAGCTTCTTAAACATTACTCAAGTATTTTAGTTCCTCACATTATTACTGATCTACACCCCTTCAGAATCCTAACTTCTTTGATAATTCCCACATGAAAGGCGTTAAAACAGCTTAAAAAGGAAATTACAAGGAAATTAAGGTTCAAAAGGAAATGCTTCTTGGTATTAACTGGTAAGAAAGAAACGCCAGGTTCTGAAAATATGCAGTTTCACCTCATGTACTGCACATCAATGTAAGCCCACAAATCTTACTAATAGTTTTAACTGAGATCATAAAAGACAACTTCTAGGGTAAAAAAAATCAGCGGATCACCACCCCGGCAGGTCAGCTGAATTGAGCACAGACAGAAAGACAAAGAACATGAATCTTCTCCAGGCACAGTGCTCTCACGGGCACACTCTGTGGGCTGCACTGTTTAAGCAATAAGGGGTACAAAGAGCCAAAGGATTCACTGTGCAAGAGGTCATCTCCCTTGGCCACACCACACAGAGGTACTGAGCATCTAAGCATGCTCCGCTGTCTTGGTCCCATCTCAGCAGGGCAGCTAGAGATGATTTAAAGCTGTGATTTTACTGTCAGCCCTCTTCCAAGAAAAAAACCAAGAGTTTCCTCAGAAAAGTACTTGCTGCAGTTCTGTAGTGACTCTGCTTATAATGTCACAAGCCAGAGAGCTGGTACTAACCACACATATTCCCTAACCCTGGGCAACAAATATTTTTCTTCTGTCCCTTACGTCCCTAACACTGTCCTACATTTCCATCAGCAACTTTGTCCAAAAGTCAGGAAGCATCAAGCCCGATTACTAACTAAGCAGGCAAACAAGCCGAGGCACAAGACTATCACAGCTTCTCCCTGGCAGGGTGACTTTCACCCTTCTGATTCATTGCTCACATACCACTGCTAACATCCAGAATCCCAGCATTTTGGTGCCTGTTGCCAAGTGGATGATCCCATGGCTAGGTGCTAAAGAGAGATGAGGAAAATTACATTGTTCCAGGTTAGCAAGATGTAAATAAAAGACTAGCAGAATTAAAAATAATTCTGCTTATTTCACGATGTATATTTCTATTAGAACCGTATCTTGCAAACAAAATTAGACACACGAAATTTGAAAACCTGCTTTATCATCTGTGGTGGAACTACACAGTGATCTCAGCTGGAATGATTTCAGGCCTGTAGTATATAAATTTATCATCACAGGGTTACATAATTCAATCAAATAAACTATGATCTATTATATGCTTCAGATTCTTATGGTATCTAAAGTAAGGAACAGAAGACTACAGAATTGCTGAAGTTGGAAGGAAGCTCTTAAGGTCATCTAGTCCAACCCCTGCTCCAGCAGGGTGAACCAAAGCAGGCTGCCCAGGACCATGTCCAGTCGGGTTTCGAATGTCTCCACAGACTGAGACTCCACAGCCTCTGGGCATCCTCTTCCAGTGTCTGACCACCCTCACGGTAAAAGTGACTTCTGGTGTTCAGGTGGAAATTCGTGTGTTTCAGTCTGTGGCCATTGCCTCTTGTCCTGTCTCTGGGTACCACGGAGAAGAGTCTGGCTCCCCTTTCTTTATGCCTTCCCACATGGTATTTATACACATGGATAAGGTCCTCCTCAGCCTTCTCCTCTCCAGGCTGAACAGTCCCAGCTCCCTCAGCCCCTCCTCACATGAGAGATGCTCCAGTCCCTTCATCATCTCAGCGTCCCTTTGCTGGCCTTGCTCCAGTATGTCCACGCCTCTCAGGCCGGGGACCCAGCCCCGGGTGCAGTACTGCAGCGCTGCCCCAGCTGCACTGAGTGGAGGGGAAAGATCACCGCCCTTGACCTGCCGGCGCTGCTCTTCCCTTAACGACCACGTCCCTGGGCAACGCAGCACTCGCTAGCACTGATGGGGGAACGTGAATCCGCTACAAAAAACCCTGACATCTTTCTGAATGTATCACATATAAACACTCCATCTTTTTATGAACACCAAGAGCTGAATATATGTACTATCTATGTAAGCTAAAAGACTTTACTCTGTTTTCACAAAAAGCACAAGAAGCATCTGGTAGAGATCCAAATTTCAGGCAGATCTCTGAGAAAAGACTGTACCGAGTTAAATTTATAGCAACATACCTAACAGTATGAGTTGTGACTGTACACACTTTGAGTATTTCTTTCAGCAGCACGAAAAGCATGATTTTCAATCCTCAACATGTGCAGCTGAGTATGCTGGGTTGTTTTATAATTGAAGTAGTCAGTATTTAACATGTGACAGCTGAAAACCCTGCCCAAAGCTTAAAGGCATTTATGCCTTATTATGGGACATAATTTCCATTCACCTCAACTCAGCAAGACACCCGAGTAAGGCAGGCAGTTCAACTGCGGTCACGCCAGCAAGGCGGTTAGTCAGTAACTGCTCCTGCCCCACAGCGCACGCCCAAACAGGCATGGTACGTGCACTTTTTCACTTTTCAAAAATCCGGTTAACAAATTCACACATTATCTTGGCATAAATACACGCTATCACACAGGAAAATATCTTCATATCACATAAAGGATGTTTAATGTTTCGAAAGCTTCTGTACCAGAGTATGGTATTTCTCCTTCCCATAAATTTTGTCTCAAAAAATGGTACTTGTGGGATAATATACTTTGTACCAATAGCACAGTATATATCTATAACCTGGCTTGACAGACAAGAATTTCTCCAATATCCAAAAAGGTATCAGCCACGAAAAATATCTTAGTGCCATTCCTACGATGTTACACTGTTTACTGAAAAAAGAAAATCATATATTAGCTCCGGTTTCCCACAGAAACGATGTAGCATCTTAGGTATGCTACAGCAGAGCGCTTCACAAAGTTGAAGGACAAGACAGCCATCCATTTCCCTATATTAAAATAATCTAATTTCATGCCACTGAGAATCACTGCACATAAGCTTCATTTTTCATACACCAAATAGTGTACTGTATCTGTTCTGAAACAACCATTTGTAATGTAATTGTAAATCACACAGTTCCAGTAAATGCCAGAGGCACACAGCCATCTACCCAGCGAGCCCAATTCCTGTAAACAAAAAAGTGTGAACCGGTAAAGAGCCCCTCAGGACCGCACTGGCCTCGGACCCCTTACAGGATGGAAGCAATAAACCTTCCCAGCCACCCTGACGTGCTGACACACTGCGTCTTGTTTTCAGCTGCACCTCTGTGATGCCCAGAGGAACACCCAAGCCAGGCTCCACGGCCATGCAGACTTCAATAACATCTGCCTACCAGGTGAGGTCTGAAACTCATGTTCAAGGGTCAGACACCCTCTATACACTCAATGAAAACTCAAAAGCTTCACATTTCCAAACACAGAAGGCTGTGTACCTTTCTTTTAATTTGTTTTAATTAAAATTTTGTTTTAAAATTTTTACTTCAGAACAACAAAAATTTAACTGAGCTTATGTAGTCATACCTATAGCGTTGTATGACTATATTCCATTCCTTCTCAAGAATGAGTTTGTTAAGCTTTCAAAATGTATGCCAGCCATATGCAATGTAGACAATAGGCAATATGATAAACCAGCAGCAGCAGATTGGTCAAATGTGAATGTATTTCCTCAAATACAACTGCATCTGTCAGCTCTACTCAGTGCCAGTCAGGCCACACCTGGAGCGCTGTGTCCAGTTCTGGTCCCCACAACTCAAGAACGACACGGACAGACGGGAGAGGGTCCAAAGGAGGGCCATGAAGATGATCAAAGGGCTGGAGAACCTGCCCTGGAGGAAAGACTGAAGGAGCTGGATCTCTTCTCCCTTGAGAAGGCTCAAGGGGACCTCATCACATTGCTCCAGTACTTAAAAGGCAGCTAAAGAGGACAGAGGGCTTCTCTTCACAAGGAGCCACATGGAGAAGGCAAGGGGCAACAGGTACAACTTGCACCAGGAGAGGTTTCCTCTTGATACAAGAAAAAAATTTTTTACAGTGAGAACAATCATTCACTGGAACAACTCCACCACATCTCTGGGGAAGTTATCACTGGAGGCTTTCAAGATGTGGCTGGACAGGGTGCTTGATAATGTCATCTTGGCTCCCTTTCCCATGAAAGGCTGGACCCAATGATCTTTCGAGGTCCCTTCCAACCTGGGCTGTTCTGTAATTCTAACACAGAACATTACAGCAGATAAACCAGAATTTGAGCAATGTCAAACAGTTGATGTCAACTTCACCTAGATATGTGAGAAATATCCTCAGAAACCAACTAATTTAAACAACAAAAACATTTCCTTTTAAATTGCTACTGAGTAGCAGAACTACATGTAGTTAATTCTGATGAAAATCACAGGTCCTGATAGCTTGAAATAGACCTTATTAAATGGTGAAACAGCAGTCAATGTGAGCATTCTGAGTGTTGGTGGCAACATGTTCCTACCTACAGATGCTTGTGAAATGGAAATAAAGAACTCTACACAAGGCAAGGACTGGGAAAATCCCACTAGTCACTCTGCATGCATTTAAGACAGCATCTTGATTAAAACTGGCCAATTAAAAGAGAACATCACTTCTTAAGAGGAGTGAACTATGAATTCTATGATTTATTACCATATAACAGTACTTAATAAAATTTCCTTTTAGTCTTTTTATAATCAAAATAAATTCATAAAACAATACAGAAAGAAAACTAATGCAAAATACTTAATTCACGAAGTCAATCAGAAACAGTTCAGCAGATCCAAGCACAATTCAAGAAATCTTCTGCACTTTTCATATGTGAAGTATCTTACACAAATGGTGGTCTTAATCTTTCGGTTTTCTCTAATGAAAATTATGTGAATTTGAAACAAGTTTTAGATTAAATGTTGGTATTTCAAAGAATCTCACTGAAGATACCAGCCTGAATTAAAGCATTTGTCACTGGGTGGAAAGTCTTAATTTGGTATCAGAAACAGTAAGTTTGTTGCCATTTTGCTTTAATGTAAGTTTAAACACCCTAAAAGAATAAATCTCTGGTTAATATGTTAGAAGAAACAATGATAAACCAAACTCTTCTAAAATCTGGTTCTTACATTACATGGTACCTTGTTTCTCTCATCTGCCTTCCCTTTTCCTGAGTCTGCAAGTTGTTAAAATATACTAGGGTGCTCTGTGCACTCCAGAAATAAAAAGTTAAATGCTTGAATATTTACTCTCAATACTGCACCTGTACCAACAGAGGAGAGAGAAGACAGAAGAAAAAGGTCTGCAATGAGAAAACATCAGGCTAAGACCAATGAGATTTGAAGCCTGATTTTCACAGGCATTGGCACCTGCAGCTCCCACTGGCTTCGGCGGAGGGCTTCAATGTTCAACATCTTTAAAACAAAGACCCTGAAGCAGAGTTCCTAACTGTGCCCTGCGTTACCATCTTCAGCAAACCATGGTGTTTAGGCACAGCTTTCCTAGCTACAGAACAGAATCAGTTCTGCTTTAAGCCAGAAAAACAGAGATTACGTATTGGAAAAAAGCGTATAATAAACAGCTCTATAAATGCAGCTATTTTGATTTGGAGAGGCAAGGCTGGATAATTTTAAAGGCTGGCACCTCTCACTTACTAAGACAGTGAAATTGCTCTCCTTGAAACATGACCATCTTAGGGAAGCAAAAACCTAGCTCACCACTCCCAAAATCTACAGCGTTCACGAAGAAAAATCTAGTAGACGGAAAGAGGAGAACAGATCCTGCACGAAAACACTGCCTGACAAGCACGCAGCCGCCTGACCAAAAGAACAGGGTATGGCAGGCCGCTGTAGCCTGCGAGAATTGCCCGAGGTCAGCCCAGAGATGAAAACTGCCACTTTTAAAACCATCTCTCACAAGTACACACTCTGACCTCTGTGAACTGATGGCACTGAAAGAACCCATTTTCCAAATTCACTCAGATGATTATCTGTAAGCATGTAACAGAAAGAAAAAAAAAAAAAATCACTTTTTTCCACCTTTTCAACCAAATGTTATGAAAAATCACTGCATAAACCCTGATGAGTCTTAGGAGTTCTTTCTGGAAACACCTTATCTTAATCCACAGTAAAAATGCAGATGAGCTAGACAGATTAACAATTAAGAACGAGCAACACACTAGCTGCCTGTCCGAATTATTTCTGTAATTACTGTACAACTCTCTTGTAGTGCACAGTGTTTAAAGAACTGCTACTGCTATGTTCATGGAAATTTAACCTTTGCTAAATAAATTGCCAGCTAAAAACTTACGAAAACATTACATAAACTCCACACGTTACCAACAGAACGACAAACCGTTGGTTGTACACTATGTGATTTTTCAGATTATAAGCACAGGACAGAATGCAATTTCACAAGTTATTAAAATGCAGGCAAGTGCAGTAGAAGATTAATTTTGCTTACTTTGGTTCGCCTATCTTGATACCCGGGTGTTGTGTATAGGCATGGGAGTGTGTGCTGGGAGCAGATTTAAATGCCATGGGACAGATAGGACACTTGTAAAAGACTTCACAGTGAGAACCTTGAATATGAGACTTGAGTGCCGCCACATCAGAGTATACAACATTGCAATGCACGCAGCTGCAAAAAGAGTGAAAAAGAGTCAGTTCAGCCCAGCCCAAAGCAGTACTGAAAGAAACGGAATCAACACTGATTTTCAAGCAAGTGGAAAAGATAAACGTATATACAACCAGATAAAACTACGTTATTCTGTCAATTTAAACAACCCAGTAAGAATCAACATAAACAGAGATTTGCGTATCAGAAAGTAAGAAAAAAGAAATTTCCCAAATTTAATTTGAAAATCTAAGAGATATGAAGTCAGAACATGTGTTTATGGCATTAGAACAAAACAGACAGAAGGGCTGACAGAGGAATATGCTATTGATTGTAAAAAGAATGTTTAAATCCTCTGCAAATTTGTAAAGAGATTTAAAAAATTGCGTTTTTATCACATGCAGTGGATTGTACAAGGTACGCCACAGTAATTTAGAAACTACCACCAAAATGGAAAACCAGTAAGGAAAACATTTCCACCATTTCCCTGGTTTAGATTTAATGAAGACATACTGGTAATGATTTTCTGTATATGTAATTAAATCAGCACTTGGATTTAAAAACAAAAAGGAATAATTTAAACGCAGGAAAACTAAACCATATCTCTACAATCAGATCAATCTATCAGATTGGTATTCAGAAAATATTTTTCAAAGACATACTTCTGCTGTGTCGAAAATTTGTGACCTTTCCGCATCTACTCTAAAATGAAATGATTAAAAAATTGAATTAATATTAGTACATAAGAATTTCTATACACAATGGTCCCTTTTAGTGCCATACATCTCCAGTACTAAACGCCACCAAGTAAGTCCGAGAACATACTGCACTAAGCAATTACAAAATAACCTGTCAAATCAACAAAATTCTTGTTTACCAGTATTTTGCACTCAAAGTTTTAAAATTTAACCATAGAAGGCCTCTACCCTTCCAAATTTTAATTTTGGAATCCATCATAGTAGTATGTATCACCTTTGAATTTTATGAAATGTTCTCCTTTCTTTTCTGAGCAGCTGATTTACATTCTTAATCGTATTAATCGAGTTTCTATCTATCGAGTTTCTGCTTACCAATGCATTTTCTTAAGTAAATGGTCCTTGCCTTTTTGGGGTCTGTTAGGATCTTCTCTGCTTATACAGAGATGAACACTTCTTCATAGCGGTACAAAGCACAATCCTCTCACTGACAGATCTACTCCTAACGTGTCACCTCAAGGGAGTTGGGTTGCACCTCTTGCCTCCCCATCCCATCCTGTATGGACTTTATTCTCTTGTGATGCAACATAATAAATGATCCTCAGCATCCACCACTGTATATTAAAACAGTTCTTAAGGACCAAGCCTTCCTTTCTTGGGACTGCTCCAACAGCTTTCTTGTTTTCAACTTGGAAGGATGCAATTAAATTTGAAGTTTAAATTTTCAGTTTGTTTAGTTCAGACAACTAGCCTAAATCACTGAAATCAAACTCAACTCCCTCACAGAGGTCCTTTGGAAAGGCAAGGCAAGTTACGCTGTTTCTCAAGTGGATGCACCACGGTGATAAGGAGATGCTGAGAAGTCCAAGAAGGAAGACATTAATCTTCCCAGATCTTGCTTTTCTTTGCCTAGGTATTTTTGGTTTGGTCTCACCATATACAGAAATTCTGACTTAGTCTTAGGGTGACAGGAGAAGTTTACGATACATTTTGCAAAGTTCAGTAACTTTCGTTTGAATTCACAGCGAAGGATTTATGAGTCTTCTGGTGATACTGGCGCAGGCCAGGAGTCCCTGAAGATGATTCCGTGTACAAACCCAAGAGACACAGACTAGAGGGAAGGAAAGTAGGGTGGAGGTAGCAGATGTAAGAAATGTAGGACAAGACAGACTACTGCCTGGGAGAAGAGAGTAAAAGATAAGAACCCAAAGAACACAAAGAGCTGAGAATTCTGTCAGGCCATGGATTCAATCTGAAAACAAGATTGCCAGAGCAGCTGGCTTGATGCAGTAAAAATGCTTTCTTCCCTTAGTGGAAGATTTTACAGCCATCCTAGTGAATGAACCTGTGACACCTTCAGGGGGAAGAAGCTGCCTACTGGTAAGATTTTAAATCACCCTTCTCCAGTCAGACAGGATGAAGTGGAAATGTTTTAGGAGTGCTGAGCAAAGCTCGGCTGTACAGATTGCTCTTCTGATCTCTTGCGGTGCCGCCTGCCATTCAGTGTGAGTAAAATTCTAAGATAAAACAATTTTCCAAGCCTTTCAAAACTTAACATTTCCATGAAATGGCTGTGATCCCCATTTTCTCAGTGAGTTGCCATTACAGGGAAACATAGTAGGGAAGCTGAACAGTAACAAAGAAGAACCAAAAGACCAGGCTGTTTGAATGAGAAAGGTAATTTTCAAGCGATGTAAAGCTGAGGAGTCTTGAATTTCCACAGAAAAGAGAGCAACCAGACAGGTGCAGTACACTCATCAGCATCTTGATAATAAATTCTGGCAGTGAACACTGAAAATGACTGTTCTATCAGAGAGAACAATTTAAAATTCAATGTTTGGAAAAAACTCAAAAGGTTTTTTTAAGAACCTGGAAATACATCCGAATTCTCTAGACCTTATAAACTGTGAAGTCCTGAATCTGACGTTTTATGGCTGGATGAGATCAGCTAATATTCTGATTTAATAACATAGGAAAGTGGGTGCCCAAAACTAAGCAGAATCCTAATGTGGTATTTATTCCAAAATTTGTAGCACTAATAGCATTGTTGCCATGACAACCTTAAACCCATGAAGCTACCTTCTATAAACAATGCTTATGAAAATGGAAAATTACTTTTAAAAGTGTAAGTTATACATAAATTGACAACAAAAGTAATCATTATACTGACCGAAAACCAACTCTTCGGGTATAATGCAGGCAGTTCTTAGTGACATGAGTCTGGAAGTGGACAGATCTGCAGATTGCTCCACATTCAGGACACGTGTATGGAGACTTATGCTGATGAATTCTCTGGTGTGATGCAAAACTGCACTGGTTAGGAAGCAGCATCTGGCAGATATTGCATGTCTTCTAAACGATAAACCAAAATAGATGAAACAACAGGTTTGGTTCAGCTATACATAACGTCTTGTGTCAAACACTGTAATATATCAAATAAAAGGTTAAATGTTATGACTGTGATGTGAACCAAAAGAAGTAGGCTAGTACTAAATGCAAGCCCTACCAACAAATCCTGTAGGACAGTGCTGGCAGGTACTGGCAACCAGACATACTGGCATTCTGGGCCATTCTGATGCCACAAAGCTCCTTCATATACCACTGACCACAGCACATACATATTGGTTTATATAAATTTAACTCGGGTGCCTCACAAGATTACATTAACAGTGCAAGGGGCCTAAGTACAACTTGAGAATCACCCTTATGGTTTTAACTCAGTACACTACGTAAAGCAAAAAAACCCAAACCCACCAAATATACTATCTTCACTTTCTTTGATCCTTGCTCCTGACGAATACTTACGATAATATCTGTAATACCAATAAAATGGGGTATTATCAGGCAGAAAGTGCACAGATAATATAAAAATATGTTTCTCAGGCTAGAATACATCATCTGCATTATATAAACATACTGTGCATCTTAGTGAAAACTAGAGATACACAAAATATTTACAGAGCTTTTCTTTGCAGTGCAATCTTTCTACACGCAGGAGTAACTTATTAAATGAATTCTTTTCTTGTATTTTGTTACGCAAAAATAATTTTAAAAAAATCTTCAACTACATGTTGATCATATGCCAAATCAGAAACGCTGAAATTCTTTGGGTGCTTTGTGCCATTTTTGGGATGAAATGCAAATGATGCAACCCAGCTGTAAACAGGCTTCACTTTTGCTCACAGTTGCAAAATCCATCACCGGAGGGCACAAAGAGCCAAACCTGTAAAAGCATTCCAGAAAATGTTTCATTTACAATAATATATCCCTAAAATCTCTAAGCACATAGGTGACATCCTCTATGGAGCTATGCTTCTGTTAACCTTGATCATAGAAGCTGCTTCACTGACTTGAGCAGAAAACACTCATGGTCTCAAAGTCAAGCACAAATACAAGTCTCTGCAGAACAGGACTTTAACTCAACTTCATTTCATAAGACTTTGCTTTGTAAGGCTTTTCAAATTATTATTTCTTATGACTTGAGACTTACCAATCTCACCACTGACTTAGGAAGATCTAAAAACAAAGCCAAGACTCCTTCGTGACGGGTATTTTTTTCAGATGAGATTTGGGTATTTTTAGAAACATTATCCCTAGGAGTCTTGCAGATGTAGCGATGTGTACATTTTGTAAGAATACAGGACAAAACAAGATCTCCAGAGCTGCATTACATGTTATATACTAACCTAGGTATGAAGAAATCCTGAAATAAATAATTAAGAAATAACCCTTTCCTCATGGTAAAATAGTTTCTTGGTAAAAGTCACCCCCTTCCAGCAATTTAAGCAACTCTCCTTTAAATCTCTTAAAAACAGTAAGATCCAGGTCATGTAAGAGCAGAATCAAAGCTACCATTGTAGAAGAAATAGTACAGTGTTACAAAATAGCTTTCATAGGAGCCTATAAAAGCAACTATGCCAGTAGAAAAAGCCAAACCTGTTCCCATTTAATCAACAGGAGACAGATACTAACTCCAAAGATGAAACGAAAATCCAAAAAGGATTTTTTTTCCCCTAATAGAACACTGGTTAATATCAAGGTCTGAAGTAACTTCATAATTGCCTTAGCATTTTTACAATACTACTGCTATTGCAAGAACAAATGTATTTTTGTATTACAATCTGTACACTCCACCGTTATTCTTTTCCACCACAGCTTAATCTAAATGCTTTTTTTGAAGGCACATGCAAGTACTTTTTTTTTTTTTTAAAAACAGCAACTTTATGTAGAAACATTAACATGAAACATCTTGTGGTCACACACACAGAAGCAAGAAGTGTATTTTCATATGGTTCACTTTTAATGTTTACTTTGTGAACATGGCGGCCTGATATGTTTGAACACAGTCTCCATCCAAACATAGTTCTCATGTCCTGACAACAGCAAGATGGCAAAGTGCAAAATATTAAAACAGAGGAAGTTAAGCAGCTTAAGAAAATCTACCACTACGCCACTTCAGGTTCAACATCAGCACTACTGCCAGCCTAAAAGATCAGTAGGTAAGCAGAGAGCATGGCTACATTTACTACCCTTATGGAAGGCTTTGCCCAAGGCTAACTGCCTGGGGGGATTTTGAACTATCACCCTGATTACAGTTTTTGTGACACAGTAATTCTGAAATTGTGTTCAGACACATTTAAATATTCACTTTGAAATGCCAAGTATTTGTCCTGAAGTGACCAAACAGCGATGGCGGGAACCACTGACCCATGCCCTCCGACGCTGAACAGAACCAGTCTGGGATGTTAACTGTCTTCAGCTCAGGCAAAATCCTGACTAACCACAACTCAACTTAAAATGGGCTTGCCGCATTTACTTGGCTCCAGTACCATTCCTAAAATCTGTCTTTGCCATTTATGTATGACTAAGCAGCAATATAATCCTGAAGAATCTGGAGCATTGTTCGATTACGTAAGAAATGGAACTTCTTATTCCAATACTAGAAACGTGGGGTTTTCATAGTCCTTCCAAAGCCTTTTGTCTGCAGCACTACACAAAGAAACTGGGATGCTACGCCACGGAGGAGCCATACAACATTCCAACCCCAGCTTAAGCGCATCTCCCTGATTTTGCAACAAGCAGCCTGCAAGATTCAGCTGTAATGCTAGTAACTCAGGCTGACACGAAATGCGAATAATGCTATTTGCTATGGCCACTGGTTTGCTTTTTTGATGAGTAGGGTAAAATGTTTAATTGTAACTGATTACGGTAGAAGAAGAATCTACTGAGAAATTCTTAAATTCAGCATGTTTGCTTACCACTTTATTTTGGGCTTAAGGTGGCATTAACTTCCAGTTCTCTCATTCCAACCCATACCAAAATAAAACACAGTTTGTGAAAATCATCACCTGCCTGCATTTGAAGTCAAAGTTTTAGAAAAAAAAAGGGTTAGAAGAAAAAATGGTGGAGGTGGAAAATAAAGATACACAAGAACTATGAGTATGAAAGGATATCAGCTATGTAGCTTCCATGGGAGCTATACACTTATATCTGTAAATAAAATGAACATTAACATTAATTAGTCGAGGTTTGCCACTTCTTTTTCCCCAGTAAGTAGATGACGGTTTGATTTAGCCAGGAAACTTGTCTGTGACTGGTCCCATTCCCTTTAACAGGAATATTAATGGAAGTAAAATATTACAGAAAGGTAACAACTTTATAGGGAACACCTTTTAACTGCTAGGGCTGTTTTACTATTGTTTATTTTAGAAGAAACATTCTACAGAAGAATTCTAACAGAAGTTTAAGAACAAGAAGTAACAGCTACTTACTGCTTAGACTCATTGAAAACATAAAACAGTATAAAATTTCCATTTCAAGAGCAATTAGGTGGGCACTAGAATAAGTGATAAGCTGCAAATAATAACTTTTCCTATTATTTGCAAAATCAAAATATTTATTTCTGTTCTTCCTTTCTTTCCAAAGTTAAAATACCAATTAACTTTCCTGACTCCTCCCCCCATAATGGTAGGTTTACAACAAAAAGCCATTGCCAAGCACCAAGAAGGAAAACTGAAGTCAGAGTATTTCTCGTCCAAGCTTTTCAAAAGGTAACATATAATGAAAAGATACTAAAATGTTTATTAATAAATGCCTATACACAGTCTTTCTTCAGTAAACACTATCCTTGCAGCAATACTTGGGACAAAAAAAGTCCCAGATAAGCAAAAACATAACAAAAAGAAAGCAGGATGTATTGCTCTCACTAATTCAACCGTTCAGTTAAACGGTTTCCATGCTGGGCATTTCAGTACAGCTACAACACTACAGCATGTAATAAAACCCAACTTAAAAAAAACCCCAGCACAGAACTGAAAACTGCTGCTTGATATATGAAAAGGACTAAGAAAAATATTTAATTACTTTTTAAGAGACTATTTTAACAAAGACCATTTAAAACTGTTTATTAAGAGTGTTATTTTAAAATGGAACAACATGAAAATAGCTTCTTTTCCTCCAGTGCTTTGCAGCAACAGGGTGCCTTTTTTTTGTTTTTTTAACCTGGAACTCCATGGCCTATTAAGCAGGTATTAAGGCCTTGTTCATACATCAGCTCTTAAAAGAGAGCAAGTTTTCAACAAGAGACACAGAACACGTTGATAGGTAGTAGGCAATGCTGTTTTCTCTACCTTCATGAGCTTTCCTCCCTGAAGAGCAGTGTCTGTGTACCTATACTTATCTTTCCACCTAACTGCAGTTATATTTTGACATTCTATGAAGATCTCAGTTGCTTTCCTGTAGTAAATCACCAGGGTAAACAGTATCTAACAGGACACACACACAGAGCAAACTTGTCAGCAGCAGGACAAAAGCACCAGACAGAGGCAGCAGGAAAGGGCAAAAGGTGTTTCTACAGATCTGTTCAGTCTACCTGTCCATATAAAAAAAAGGCCCCCACAGAAAGCGAGTACATCACTTTTTTTATCTTTGTTCTTCTCTAGTTTTTTTTCATTTTACCCTTGCCTCATCCTCCCAACCTATTCTCAGTATATTTGTCTGTCTCTCATCCACTTGCTTTATCTTGGTGCCTCCTTAATTGCTTGATTTTACAGTACCAAGAACAACAGGGTTTTCACAAGGACTACTGCATCTTATCATACCAAGTGGTAACTAATGGGCCTATTAGGAAAAAAAAGATAAATCTAACACCAGCAAGCACCAGAAAAGGAGTCACCGAAAAAGCAATTACTGAGTATTAAGTAACCCAAGAGCTGGTGCAGAATATGCTCATGGTCAGCCATTAGATACTGTTCAAAATTGCAGCAAAATCTAAGGACGGAATACATTCTGCAAACTTCTTTCTGACAGAGCGCTTAAATAAACTCGCTTTAGAGAGGCACACCTGTAGTATCTTACAAACAGAAATTCACTCACACGGCGTTTCACTGTGAATGCAGGCAATTTCTGCCTAAGTACACTAGCCAGTTAGTAAAGCAGGAGCTGAGGCAGAGCCACATAATCCATATAGTCAGATTATTTCCACATTCAAATCTCTCTACATTACTATCCATAGTGGTGAGCGCAGTATAACTGCTTCATGGCCACAGAATAGGTCTTAAGTTTAGTAAATAGATTCTGACAGGAACCTATCTATGCTTCTAAGACTAGTGGATTTTTTCCTAACTGCAGGACTTAAACACCTGTATCCTGCACATTGTTGTGCGATTCCCACAAATATTCCTGGGGCATTCCT
>NW_010528159.1:25698-28439 GCF_000687285.1 Phaethon lepturus
AGTCCGAGCATGCTTGCAGGTTTCCAGCTTCCCCCATAGCAAGAAGCTGCAACACCAAGCTCAACTGAATGCTTTGAAACACACCAGAATCCTTTTTAATTGGCACGCCCCAACAGAAATCCAACTATGTAATTTAATTAATGATCTTAACTCCTATAGGATTATAAAATACATCGTACGCTGATTAATATTAACTTTTATTGACTGACATGTTTCTTTCAGATTAGGCCAAAATTAGTGAAGAATTTTAAAATGGTTTGTAAGTTTAACTCATCAGCAGTTGCAAGAAGAAAGGAAAACCAACACAAATAAACAAATGGTCACGCAGCAAGAAATGCATGCTAGTGTTTCACTTCTGTTTCAGACAGATCTGAAGAAAACAGCATGCATAGCCTTTCAATAGAATCAGTGTGCCGTTTACTCATTGCCTAGAGCGCCTGTACATAAGAATGCCTAGCTCACTTATGGTGCTATATGCAAATAGTAAACACTGAAGACAAATAAACAATGAATCTCTTAAAACTGCCACTAAGATTGAACAGGCAGGCTGTTAATGAGGGTGCCAATTAAATGGATTCCACAGGATATTCAAATTCCAAAGCACGGAAAGATTAATACCGTTATTAATTTCAGTATTATAATGTTCAGCTGTAAGAAAGCTAAGGCTAAATTTTAGTACAAATATACAGTGTAAATTTCAGACTTTAGGGCCTAAAAATATTCTAAGAAAACTCTTACTTAAAAAATGTTGACATTCGTTATATAAGTGCTTGCCAGATTTTTTGTGGTTGTCATTTATACTTTTAATCACGGAGGTTCAGATAATTAACAGCTAAATGAAAGTAAAAATGTATCCAAAGTCTCCTAGGCTTATAGATGAAACATGGGAATTTAAACATATGATACTCTACTTGTCCACTTGTGTCTGCAGCCTGCTGGAAATGAGTTGCAAGAGATGTCTCATCTTGGAAAACTTCATTACACTCCAAACACTTTAGACTATGTCTACAGAGTTTTGATGGATCTTCGTCTAGTGGCATAGCTGGAATGACAGGTGTACTTGCTGGGGCTGATATTACTGTCCCAGTTATGCCAGACTGTATCTTTGTTACAGTATGCGTGCCAACTCCCACAGGGCTTTGAAGCATAGACGCAGCAGTATTGCTTGAAGGAGATGCTATCATTTGATCTGCTGGGACTGGTTTTAAAATCAGGTGTGAACACTGCATTACAACTCCTTTTTCCTTGTGTCCACGAGCATGGGAAAGAAGACTGCATTTATTGTAGAAAACTAAATTCTTTGTACAATGATTACATGTCACTTCAATTCGCACACTCCTCCTGTCATAATGCTGGGTCAGGCTCTTCTCAAGAGCAAATGAGTCGCCACACTCCAAACACTTGTAACCTCGTGTTGGTAACGTTATTCCGGCATTGGCAGGGGGACTAAGGTTTGGGATGTAAACTGGTACAGGATTGACACTACTCAGCACCTTATTGAATGCTTCTACTACAGAACTCTGTAGAGATGACACCACCTGAACTCGAGACACTTTTTTAGAAGGCTGTGAGGCTGCTGCAGAAATTATTGCCTGCTTTATTTGTTGCTGAGGTTTCGTTAGCACTTGGCGGAGTTCAGAGGTGGTTTGAGCACCTTGAGGCAGAAGATTAAGGTTGGCGAGATGGACTGTCTTTGGCACAAGTTTAGCACTGGCAAGGCTTGATGCTGGCACCACAACAGTCTGCTGTTGTATAGCGTTGGCAGCTTTTATAATGGCGCTACTGGCACTCTGCACTGAAGCAGCAGATATTACAGTCGCCTTCACTGTAGTATTGTTAGCAAGCTTCAAATTAATAACTTGTGAACCTGCTGTTTTAACTGCTGAAACGGGGAGAAAGGCAGTAGCCACAGGTTTGATAGTGACCTGTTTTGGTGTAAGTTCTGCAGATGCAACTGCATTGGTGACAACTGTGGACTGGAGAGGAGCTCTAGGAGGAGAGGAAAGAACAGCAGCAGAAGTTGGTGAGGACAGGAGAGATGTCATGGAAGTTACCATAGAAGAAGTCTGCTCTGGCTTTTTACCAGAGTCCAAATCAACTTCTGGCAACACTCTAGTAACAGTTCTCTTGATCTCCCCAGAAGAAGTCTTGATGGTTTTTATGCGAACTTTAGGAATTGCTGGTGTTGACCCTGCAGGAGAAGATGGAGACCCTTTGCTACTGTTTTCACTTGATACACTTCTGGGACTATCAGGTGGTTTGATAGATGGCTTTTTAGCACCATCAATGAGACTCTGAGATTCAGGCGATTTTTCAATAGCCCGGGGACTTTCACTCACGTCTTTTGGCAATGGAGAAGATTCACCTGAATTAGACTGTAACTCTTTACTGGTATCTGTAGCTGCCTTTTTAGCACTCAGTGCTGCAATTGCAGCAATGCATGAAGAAAGCTTTGCTGACGACTTTGCTTTGGACTGTGAAATGCTGGCAAGATTTGTTTCACTTTTTTCAGTACTCAGTTTTCCATCAAGTACCCTGTTTTCAAGAAGCTTCTCAGAATTGTCTTTTAGCAGTTTGTCCTCTGTTTTTCGAGCTTTAAAAGGCTCATAGACACTTAAATTCATGGAGTTTGTCTCTGTCTCCCGTTTAGCAACTTTATTTTTATCTATACTACTTGAAACTGTGATTCCAGATTTAATCAAGTTCTCCCCTCCAAGTGCCTTCAGTTTGTCATATTCCTG
>NW_010528159.1:28470-40671 GCF_000687285.1 Phaethon lepturus
GCCAAGACATTTGCTCTGAAATTTGCACGCATCTCCTCTTTATCCGGGGGGTCATCCACCTCAATTTTTTCATCATCATCAAATTCTTCAGCACTTGATATTGGGCTAAACTGGTTGAAAGCTGAATCCTTCAGTGTAGTCTCAGAAGCTGACCCATCATCTTTAAGTGACTTCCCTTCATCTTTACTGTAACTATCAAGAGCTGATGACGTTAGAAAGCCATTATGCAAGCCATTGCCTGTGGAATGGTGGCCATCCTTGTCGACTCCTTCGGAAGAATCAATAGTACGCACATTTTTCACAATGACACTCACACCAACATCAGATGATGACGGGGCATGAGAATCTTCATCTGTGTGAGCATTTTGTTTTATGTGGCTTTCATGGTCGTCATGTCCAGATTCAATAGCTGCTTTTGGATCAACCATGTCTGGTATGTCAAAGGCTGCAAGAAGGTCATCGAAATCTGGGGTCTTCATATCCCCCATGGTCATGTATTTGATTGTAAGCAAATCTGTAAAATAAGCAGAAAGTCATTATCTCAGTATTTTAAGCTCTAACAGCAGTCTTACACAAAATAAGCTCACATATATTCACATATGCCATGCAAAAAGATGTTATCGCACTTCCGAAGTAGTATTTTCAGAAATGACACATTTCAGAACAGTGTTCCAGTGCAAGTGTATAGTCAAATTATTACACCAAGAGCTATAGCTATCCACCAACTTTAAAGACTGTAACCTAGTCATTTCATTCTAGGCACAAATTTCTCTTCAGTGACTTTCTTCCCACCCCCTCTCCTACACTCCCTCCCACCCTCTCCCACATATTCTATGATTACAGTAAGATACCTAGACTTGCATGAAAATAATGTGAGGCACGTGCAGTTCCTCCTCAGTCTAGATCTTCCTTGACATTTGCATTACCAACCTGATGAGCTTTCTTGAATATGGTACAAATGTGTATCTGTTGAAGGTATGCAAGGAATGAAGCTGAGGGTATTGTTTAGTCTCTGTGAGCAGTTAACAAGGCCACAACCTTGAGGGAAGGAACAAGACCACAAAGGGAACATAACTATTCAACTTTGACTGAACTGTCCTAATTAACATCTAATTAACATTAGTTGACATAGCAGAAACATGCCCCCAGGCAGGGAAAGCCCACTACCCACAGAAGCGCCTTCTTCACTAAGCATGCGCCATAAAAAAGAAGGACACGGTGACTTCAAGTGGAGACGAGGCTGGCGGGAACCAATGGGAACAAGGGTGACGGAGCCAACTTCTAAAAAAATACCGATAACTGTTGCTCAAAATGTGTCCATATTTTCCGTGTGTTAATGGAGGGGTGCTAGCTTTGGGCACCTACCACCTAGCAGCCAGGTCTCTGCAGATTTGGAATAAAAGCAAGTATCTCAACTGTTCTGTGGTTTTTGGCTCTCTGCACACTGGGTGAAAGAACCCGTATTTGGGACAACATTTCCACTAACAGTTTAAGACTTCTGCACTGTTTTCTATATTGCTTTTTAAGAATCATGGAGTGTCTCCCAGTGTTCACAACGCTTTTTTCAGCAACTCTAATGAAGAATCTGCTGTATCTATACTACTCTTGGCAGGTGTCTCACTTACTTTAAAGACCTCCCAGAACAGAGATTCTACAACCTCCAATGTAATCCACTGCAGTCACTCACAATTTTCACTATTACATGTTTCCTACTGCATAATGTGAATCTTTCTTGATGCAATCTCAACGAACTACATGTGGTTCTATTCACCTATCCTCTTTGCAAAAGCACTTTACTCCGAGACCATTATCTCTCTTCAACCCTCTCCTTTTTAGGCTAACCAACCCCAGATCTTTAGGGTTTTCTTCCTCCTTACAAATAAATTTTTCCAGATCCTGTTGTTCTTGTTTGCCACTGCCTCTTTTCTTAGATTTTTTCCTTCCAAATCCCAAATCAAACAGGTAACTCAAGCCCCACTTGGTGACACCCCCCCCTCCAGGTGACTTAAGCCCCACTATGACTTTTCCCACAGACATTTCAATAATATGCAGAGGTGTGCAGGGGAATCACTTGTAGAGGTCTACAAAAATCAGTTACAGAAAGCACATACACATTTTTTCATTCTCTTTCATAACCATGCACAGGTATGATCTGTGTCGTTGTGACAGAGCAGTTTTTCATGTACTTTCGTTTTTCAGTAATTATCAGGCCAAAGTCAGTATTCAATTTGAAAAGATACTTCACAGAATCACAGAATGGTTGGGGTTGGAAGGAACCTCTGAAGATCAGTTGGTCCAACCCCCCCGCCAAGGCAGGATCACCTACGGCAAGTTGCACAGGAACGCATCCAGTTGGGTTTTGAAGGTCTCCAGAGAAGGAGACTCCACAACCTCTCTGGGCAGCCTGTTCCAGTGCTCCGTCACCCTCACAGTAAAGAAGTTCTTCCTCATGTTGAGGTGGAATTTCCTGTGCTGCAGTTTGTGCCCATTGCCCCTCGTCCTGTCACTGGGCACTACTGAAAAGAGACTGGCTCCATCCTCCTGACAGCCCCCCTTCAGATATTGATAGGCATTGATAAGGTCCCCTCTCAGTCTTCTCTTCTCCAGACTAAACAGCCCCAGGTCTCTCAGCCTTTCCTCATACAAGAGATGTTCCAGTCCCTTATCATCCTCGTAGTAAGTTCCCTGTCTCTCTTGACACGGGGAGCCCAAAACTGGACACAATACTCCAGATGAGGCCTCACCAGCTCAGAGGAGAGGGGGAGGATAACCCCTCTCGACCTGCTGGTCACACTCTTCTTAATGCACCCCAGGATACCGCTGGCCCTCTTGGCCACCGGGGCACATTGCTGTCCCATGGATAACATTGTCTACCAGGACTCCAAGGTCCTTCTCTGTGGAGCTGCTTTCCAGCAGGTCATCCCCTAACCTGTACTGGTGCATGGGGTTGTTCCTCCCCAGGTGCAGAACTCTATGCTTGTCCTTGTTAAATTTCTTTGTCCTTACTTAGCCAAGTGTTATTGTTAGAAAGTGCCCATTTAGGAAGCATCCTGTCTGCCCTCATGCCTTTGTGTCCATACTGAAAGAGTGGAAAACATTCTTATTACATAGCTCCATGTTCTGTCATTATCAATTAACATAGGCCATCAGAGAACCACAGGTGTGACTAACCACAGCAGTGCTCTCCAAGCTCCTCATATTAGCTTAGATAAGCAAGAAGCTGCACGCCCCATGGCAGAAGGTCTGTTGGAAGACACTTGCCAATGGAAATGCATCCTACAAATTCAATAGCTCACTTCCTCCTCCTCTTAGCTCGTTATCTCAAGTTCTGGAGAGAAACTACTTGCTGGCTGCTGAATTCAGCTGTAACAATGCTAAGACAACTCATCAAATGCATATATGTTTAAATACAAACTTTTATGCACATCATTATCATCATGGGCAACACTCTTCACTGTTCCTCAGGAAGATGAAGTTTATTAAAATGGCATTATCTCTTTCCTGTAAAAGAGATAATGTATGAAAAATCTGTATGACTTATGTATTCACATAAACACAAACATAAACACACACAAAAACTGGCTACCTGGAAGTCATTATGGACTCTAAAAAAGGCAACTGAGGAAAAGTTCTCAAGGATACTGGAATGCACACAGACATTTCATATAATACCTCAAAGAAAATGTGTAATAGTTTTGAAAATTGTTTACATGGTCCACTTAATGGTTATGTTTCTTTGACTAACTTACTAACTCCTTTTCATTACACCACGTCCTTCTGCACTGCTGAACTCAGCATGTGATTCTTGCAGCTGATGAATTTACTCTCTTAATCAACTCGTATTTCCTTTAGTTAATGGACAACATACAGTAGCCTATCATGGTAAATGCTCATTATCAAGCCCTCACTACTTTTGTAAAGCATATGGTTATAATCTATACTTATCAGACGTAAGATTGTTTCATAATGCTGGTAATTCTGGTTTTATTGTGTATTTGTTTAATTATAAAATTTTAATATCCATTTATTCAGAAGCAAGTTTCTAGCCCTTATGTATTTAAAACTAGTAACTGGGATAAATTGAACATAAAGATTTAAGAAAAAAGACTAGACAAGTAACCAGTACAGCTCAACTCTCTTGCAGTATAACCAGAAGCTAACCCATGGCATTCAGTACACATGACAGTAGACACCTTCCTATACCAAAGGAAGACGATTATCACACTTATGCACAGGGCTGCAGACCTGGATTTTAGTCTACTCTATATACCTGAAGGATTTCAAGATCCTGTGAGGGGGCCCCAATTACAAAGGTAGTTATCTAATAAATACAAAAATACACACCTAATACCAAAATTACAAAGAAAATCCTTACAAGAATTAAATGCAAAAGATTCCAGAGATCAAAGCATATCAAATCCATGTAAAACCACACAAACAGAGCCTTAATGGACAGTTTTTCATGATTCAAGGTACTAATCGTTTGCATTCTGACTGTACATCTGTCCATAGGTTTTCATTTTACCATTATTATGTACACTCAAAAACAACCATAGAGTCTTCCTAGTCTAAAACTTCCTCTAATTACATATACTGGAATTTAATTAACATTCAGCAATAGCAATGAATTAAGTAAAGGCCCACTTACACAGTATTTTACCCAAGTACGTTTAAGAGTAAAACTGCATAGCAGAGGAGATACATTTGTCCTTTACTGAGAAACTCAATTAATTTAATTCCAAAATGGGAAAGTATCTCAAAAGAATTCAGAGGTCTGCAGAGCTACGATCATAGATTTATCCACAGAGAGCACAATGCATAAAGCTGCAGGTGTCATTCGAGTGTATGCATAAGGAACAACTCCTGTGCTCTACCAGAGCATGAGAATGGAATGGTTTCTTCTACATGGGGGACTGAGAATTATTGCTGCCCTTATGAAGAATCTCTCTCATCCTTCAAACTTATAAAGCAATCCAAGTTAAAGAAAAAGGGACAAAATACATGGCCAGTCTTGGTAAACACGTAAGCCAAGTTGTAACCTGGATATTTTATTCATCTCTTCCTCACTATTCCAGTGTACCATTTAAAATGTAGTGTATAAACTATGTTTCCACCACAACTGCCAGGACTCTGAAGCCACATTCCTCCCTTTTTTATCTCCAAAAATCTTTCAATAACTCCTTCCCTTAAGGATAAAACTCTGCCTTTTATCCAAGATCAAAATTAACTGACACCTTGGCTGCCAGACAAGCTGTTTGTCTATCCCTTCTCTGAGCCAACATGATGCCTGTACATACTTCAGAACAGGAAATGAGGCAAGTTCCTGGTTCCCTAAGAAATTGTGAGTTTCCAGGAACTGGAAATTCTTTAAGAACTGCTTTTAAAGTGTTGAGAGCAGAGCTCAGTGTCTACAAAGAGACACACGAAGGTGTAAAAATCTAGCATCAGAGGGCTGCCATTAAGATGATCTTCAGAATTGAACTGAAAAACACTCCACAATGTGTGCAATCAAGGATATATTCCTCAGACTAAACAAACAAAAACGTATTTAAAGCAACAACCTGCAAGACCCCTACCTCCTCAAACATCTTTGCCTGAAGTAATTTTTTTTTTGTTTTTAGTTTCTAAATAATAGAAACCAAATTCACCTCAAAACAGGGGAATGTTAACTTGAAGCCTGTGTTATGAGGAACAATGGATAGATGATACAATAAAGTAAATACCCCTGTTTTGTGGGTACTCGTATAAAGAGCCAGTTCTTAGATTTATTGACTCTGCCCAAAGTACTATTCCATTTTCAGATGACAGGTCTCCCCTTGTAACACTGCTTTAACTTCCCATGGACTAGTTCCATTCCCCGGCTCTCCACCTAGCTGTCTGCTGATGTTTACCAGAAGAATGCCAGGAAAAGCCTAGCACTTCTGTCGTAACATTTGTAGCCTTTAGGGTGCTTGAATTACTTGAGAAAAGTTATTAAAGAAAATCAGTTTCTTTAAAAATTCAAGCATCACTTTGCTTACTGATTATTCAATGATAAAAGTAAGTAAAAAGGAAAAAAATTCTGGATACAGCCAATAGGAATTAGGTAAGAGAGCCAGGGAGCAGTGAGATGATGCAATGCTTCTGGGTTCTGTTTTTTTGACCGTGGGTAATATGACTTCTAGGAAGATACCACTGAGTCTTAAAACCTTAAGATAGCAGATTCTGAATATACTTACTTCATGATTTCCACTAATCTCTTTGGTGACAACATCCACCCCTATGTGTGTATCAATATCTTACTGAAACATAAGGTGTGAATCAAGCTCTGGGGGATAAACAAAGATTGTTTTGTTTGTGTTGATGCTTTGTTCAAAGCACGCGTGCATCACTTTCTACATTCTTCTTTCTTTGGAAATGCATGTCCTGAAATAAGTGCTTCCTATGAACAGTATGAAGAAAATGGAGCAGGTTTTAGCCAAAGAAAAATACTCCTTGACTGGTCCACCATCTTACTCGTCCCAGTTAGCCTTTTTACTCCAGTTCATCCGATAACACATTCCAGTGAAGCACTCACTTGGGTAGGTGAAGCACTCACTTGGGTAGTTACGTCAAAACAAGAACCAGTCCATAAGAACTCTACTGACAGTGGAAGAAGCAAGCAGGACAAGAATTTGATGCTACACCCATGAAAAACAGTTAAATTCTTGTAAACCTTCTGGGGCCTCCATATCCTGGCTGTTCAGATGGAAAACCTAAGGATGTATTCAAAGATTTTAAAAGGCTGACTTCCAGAAAAAGGGGAAAAATCTGCAAGATGTAGTACACTATTATCAGGGATTCCAGAGACCATTTTGAAATACTGCTTTCTTACAGCAACTATTTGTGTAGATGTGAGGAAGGCTCAAATATGCAATGACTTAAGTATCAACCAAAGAAATATCAGGGCTTAGAAGTAAATAGCTGCTTCTGAAGGAATAATAAAGGCAGTTTTGTTTTACTACATGGAATTTTTGTCACTCCTCCTCAAGCCCTGTATCTATACCCATTGCAGGTGGAGGGACACTAGCCATACGAGGAAAACCAAACCAACGCACCCTTTCATGTACTCTGACAAGGTGAGGAGGTGCCGAGAAACACACATTTTTTCCTCACTTTCTAAATAACATTTATCTTGTAGCTTTGGCTTTAGGACAGCTGCAGATGGGGCACAGTAGTCTCCACAAGAAAAACCAAGCTGCCTACAAATTGCTGCTGAAATTAAAAGGTACTTTTTGGTGTAAAGCTAAGCGATTATTATAAACACTCAAACCAGACTCATTCTAGGGAACTTCAACAGCCTAAGGAAGACAACAAAACAGAATCATCTGGCAGCTCCCAGACAGGTCGTATCTCCAAACTGCTCAAAACTCTGATTTTTGTCTGTCAGGTACAAGCACAACTTCAAGCTTTCCAGGCCTAGCAATAACAAATAATCCTCCCTTTCCAATTGCATGAAGGCTTCTAACTATCGTTTCTGGATTACAAACATTGTCTAACATGCTCAATTTTTATTTATTTCATCATTAACCTTTAGAGAACTGACCAACTTTCCCTCCTTGACACTTGCCCTCCTGCTCATCCAAATCTTCACTGCTCAACCACAAGTCTGGTGACCCTATGCAATTGCTTTAACTGTCTGTACTAGTCCTGCCTTTTCTACTGTCTACCTACCCCCTGCCTTCAAATCCCACATAACTCTATACTTACATATGTAACTCCATGCTCTTGTTCAAACAACTACTCAACACAAGCTTCCCTCAGCAGCAAGTCTGTTTATTATTCAAGGAGACAAGAAAAAAACCCCAACTTTAGTTTTCCATCTACCTATGGAATTCATGTTCTTGTTACTACATTCCTTCACCTTTCCTACAGTTTTTACCTCTATTTGTACTAAGTGCAGTTGAGGACTGTTCCCTCTTTAGAGCAGAGACCGTTTCTTTTTTATGTTCTTCAAAGAAAGTCAACTTTCTTTTCAGTACTATGAAAACAAGAGCATTGAGATAACACTTTTGAGTGTCTAGCACATTGTAATGTCTTGATTCTGGAAGAGTACTTCTGGTATAACCATATATAATAATTTTTCTATTATAGTTAGACTGGTATAAATTCCCAGTTAGACGTAATACTATTCCAAAACAAAATTCTGATCATCTAGTATAATTGCTCCACTTCCAAACATGAGTAATGATGCCTAAATAACGTCATGCTCATTCTGGAACAAAATGCCTACACAGGAAGTCATACCAGCCTAACCAGCATAAAAGCTCCCCCCCACCCCTTTCTGTATTATTACGCCAAAAAATTTCATCAGGTAGAGAAGACTTAAGTGATTCAGGCAGAATTACAGTCATATATATCCTAACATTAGGCAAACATCAGTCTAATACACAGATTATATGCAGTTCATTAGTTATTCAACATATATTAGTAATTATGACAAACACTTCTGATTATTTGCTTTGAAAGCTAAGTATCTGAAAGAAAGACAGAAGCAATATGCTAATTCAACCACCAAACCTTCTTCAGGAAATGAGAACCACATCTCAAATCACAGCTTGGTGTGGTTTGAAATACTCAGCAGGCAAGCAGGATACGCAAGAGGCCACTTTAACCACAATCAGCAGTGTCTGGCATATCCACATAAAATACAGGTTCCTTTTTACTTATCAAAGGTCCCACAACTTGTTACTGTTGCAAAACTCAGACAGATTCCTGCTTCCAGAAATACAACTTTCGTAACAGGCAGCATTTTGATTTCTTAGGATAAAGGTCTCATTTACCATCCATAGTATCAATAAGGTCATGCCAGTCTTATGTAAATGTCTTTGGGAAGTATGGAATATTTTACAGTTAAAATTTATACCAAGCAATCTGCTATTTCAACATTACACACCGTATCTAGCTGCCTTTAAAAAAAAAAAAAAAGGAAAATCCAATTTGTGCTTATGCATGCACCTCAATGAGTGAGAGAAATCCGAATTTGCACTTCTGGTTTTCTAAGAGAACATTCCACCAATTTTTTCCCTCCCTCCTACATCTCAAAAAAGCTTTGGAGGGTAAGTATTAGCCTAGTATTTCAAGTATTAACATCTTTAGCTTTTATTTTTTACTCAATGCAGTAACTGCTGTTGATAGTTTCAGAAGAATTTCAAGATTTATTCTTTACTAGACTAAAAAAGTTTTCAACAGGCATTTCACAGAATCTCAAAATAGCTGAGGTTGAAAGGGACCTCTGGAACTCCAACTTCTCTGCCCACAGCAGGGTCAGCTGTAACAGGACCCTCAGGATGCTGTCCAGTCGGGTTTTAAGTATTTCCAAAGATGGAGACCCCAAAACCTCTCAAGGCAACACGTTCCAGCATTTCACCACCCTCGCCACAAAAAAAGATTTAAACCATTAATTAGCGTTCAGATCTACTCACATTCACTTGCCTTACCACCTGCTTGTGATGGTATCTAAACGCATTTTTAGAGTGCACCATAAAACAGAAGCAAGCTATGGAAGCTTATAAAAAAATAGAATCATAGAAGAGTGTGGATTAGAAGGGACCTTTCAAGGCCATCTAGTCCAACCTCCTGCCATGAGCAGGGACATCTGCAACTAGATCAGGGTGCTCAGAGCCCCGTCCAGCCTGACCTGGGATGTTTCCAGGGATGGGGCATCTACCACCTCTCTGGGCAACCTGAGCCAGGCTTTCACCACCCTCATGATGAAAAACGTCTTCCTTGAATCTAGTTGAAATCTACTCTCTCTCAGTTTAAAACCGTTACCCCTTGTCCTATTGCAACAGGCCCTGCTAAAAAGTCTGTCCCCATCTTTCTTATAGCCCCCCCCAGGCCCTGGCAGCTGCAGGAAGGTCTCCCCGGAGCCTTCTCTGCTCCAGGCTGAGCCCCCCCAGCTCTCCCAGCCTGTCCTCCCAGCAGAGCTGTTCCAGCCCTCGGAGCGTTGCTGGGGCCTCCTCTGGCCCCGCTCCAGCAGGTCCGTGTCTCTCCTGTGCCGAGGGCTCCAGAGCTGGACGCAGCCCTGCAGGGGGGTCTCCCCAGAGCGGGGCAGAAGGGCAGGATCCCCTCCCTCGCCCTGCTGGCCACGCGGCTTTGGGGGCAGCCCAGGACACGGTTGGCTTCTGGGCTATGAGTGCACATTGCTAACTTAAGTCCAGCTTTTCATCCACCAGTACCCCCAAGTCCTTCTCGGCAGGGCTGCTCTCCATCCCTTCATCCCCAGCCTGTGCGGATACAGGGGGTTGCCCAACCCAGGTGCAGGACCCTGCGCTTGACCTTGTTGAACCTCATGAGGTTCACATGGGCCCATTCCTTGAGCTTGTCCAGGTTCCTCTGGATGGCATCCTGTCCCTCAGGTGTGTCAACTGCACCACTCAGCTGGGTGTCATCTGCAAACTTGCTGAGGGTGCCCTCGACCCCACTGTCTGTGTCATTGATGAAGGTATTAAAGAGTACTGGTCCCAATAAGGATCCCTGAGGGACACCGCTCATCAGTGATCTCCATCTGGACATTGAGCTATTGACCATCACCCTCTGGATGCGACCATCCATCCAATTCCTCATCCACCAAACAGTCCCCTCATCAAATCTGTATCTCTCCAATTTAGAGAGAAGGATGTTGTGGGGGACCTGTCAAAGGTCTGCCACTGCCCATATGCTGCTGATCCAGAGCACAATGCCGTCTCATGCCATGCTCAGGTAGAACATTTTGGAACTGGGACAGGGTAAGAAGCTACACAAAGCTCAGCTAGTGGTTGTGATTTTTAAGGCTGTCTCTGCCGCTTGTTTCCACAGCAGACGATCCCAGTTCACATTTGACTTTGATCTACTTTCATGCAAGCTCTACAATTAAGATGCTATAAGCAAATCTGGATGCTGTAAGGAGGGAAAAAACTCAAATGCCAACCTTTCTCAACTATTAATCCAAAATATTGTTCAGTATTATGCACAAAAGACAGTATTATTTTAGAATAATTGCTAAAGTATTTACAAAACAATAAAAAATTATTTAACAAACCCATTCCTCCACTCATTCTACTTTTATTCATCTATTTCTAGAATACCAAGAAGCCTGTTAATCCACACACTGGCTGCAAAAGTTATTTTGAACTAGCAAATGCTGAAAACAAGCAAGCAATGAAACCACCGAAGTCAATGCATTACCGAGGGTATTCTGTTGATTTGAATAAAAGTGCAGTTTGGTTGTAATTGTTTACAGTATTTTTAGCTTTTCAATTCAGAAGTGTCTTCCATATGAATTTTGGAAGTTCAAAATCACATACACCGGGAATTAAAGCAATAGTAGCAAATTACAACTGGGATGGCAGAAGATAGAAGTCATGGGGAAAAAAAAAAAATCACAAAGATATTGAATGGCATGAATGTTCATGGTGTATTGCTGCAACCTGGCAAGGAGACAGACCTACAGTGCATGTGGATGCACATTGTCTTTTCCTGCTTGACACAATAATTTGGGAGTCCCCAGAGGCCACAAAGATGATCCTTATCTCCATGCAGAGAATGCAGATGCAGCTGCAGCCAGACTAAAGCTCGAGAAATTATGTTGCCTTGTTTGCTGTTAATTCATACAGGCAAAACTTCTTCCAATCAGTTTGCCCACGGATTCAGGTCTATAGCCTTATGAATACAAGACCTCTGCAGAGGAGGAGTCTCTTCCTCCATCTAACGTGAGGTATGCCAAAGTGCTATTTGTGCTTACTGCTTAGCAGAGTTTTGCAATTACGGATTACCAAGCCATGCCAAACCAACAAGTAAGATATCTCCAAAAGGAGCCTAAATTGTTTTACAACTGTAAGCATGTTACTACCGTTTTCAAGACATATCCATCCCTATAACCAATTATAAAAGAGCAGGCAATTGTCCTCTTTTCTACTATATTCTGCACCTGATTACAGATCCTTCTTATCTAATGTTAAAAGATGAGCCCTTTTCCCCTGCAAATAGGTATAATTAAGTAAAACAAAATTTCTCAAGAACGGTCTTGTTTTGTTAAGCAAATTTCCAATTTTTTTGACTCACAAAATAGAATTACTTGTAGTTTACGACTCCTTAGAAGCCTCGTCTTGTAGTCTAACTCCTCTATTTTTGAACTTCGTAATTTTTTTGCAAAATGGGTATCTTGAGTTCTTTTTGGGTAGAGGAAAACAGGAAGGGAAA
>NW_010528159.1:40702-44651 GCF_000687285.1 Phaethon lepturus
AAGTCTGTCCATGTCCTCTTCTCACACCACCACTGAACTACCTCTCCAGTTTAAAGAGAAATACATGCAAGTGGTTCAAAGTTCACTATTATCAGCCTTTGGATGACAAAAAGAACCGAGATATTTCAACACATGGGCAAGGTGTCTCCCTTCCCACACCATATGGAGCTGAAAGGACCATCTCTATCTATAACTGGCCAAATGAAAACTACCTATATTTATCAAGAGATCCAGTTAAGGTTTTGGGCCTAGCAACTTCCCAAATTTTGCCTAAAATGGAGACAAGGTCATGAAAAGCAGCTAAATGCCCATACCATTCTTTTTGCACTCTACTTAAAAATTAATATAAAAATGGCTTAATTTTGTATTTGTATATATAAAATGGGCTGGGATTGTAACACATGAGTAATTGGGTTGTACAAAACAATGAATAGAATTTTGAGATTCCCATTTTAATGCAAATTTGAATCACATTCTAAATGGCACTTGCTTCCTGCCTATTTCCTTTAATGTCCTTTTTTTTAAGTGGATGGCAATTCTTGCTCAAAACCAGCATGAAGCAGCTGCAGACAATCTTGGTGAGCGCACTCCAAGTCAGGCAGGGCCCGCCTGTGCAACACTAGCAACAAACAGGCCGTAAAACATTAGGGTCAAGTTTTGGTTTTTTTCCAAACATACATTCCCAGCAATCTGTATGCATATTTATATTTTAACACACATTCATACTTCTAAGAAAACCAAAGCTAGTTAGTTCATTCAAAAGAGGCTTGGAGCTTGATAAATCATTACGCTTATTCTCAAGATCAAATACTTGATACGAGCCTCAATGCAAAATGAGATCATGATTGCTGATAGAGAGGATCAACCCTCCAGCATTAAGCAGCATTTTCTGCTGGAAAGCTGGCCTATGTACAAAATCAAAATCTCCTGGTGAAGAGCATTTACAAATACTATTTACACTTAAAAAATATAAAACTCACCAAGAACACTGCGGAGTCCAGCAACTATTCAGGTTTCTCATCTTACAGCCTACAAAAACCCCTACAAATTCAAAACCGCCTTTGCTAAAAATAAAAATTCATAGTAGAGATCATGTTCAAAAATCCAAACAAAACAGATACATTGAATTTTGTGACAATTGAAGAACTTACAATTTTAAACTGTCTGCTATTCGGGTAGAGAGAAAAAAAAAAATCTAAAAGGTGCTCTCACGTAACATGAATTTTAGCTGACACTTGGAAAAGAACATGCATCATCAGCAGCAATAGATACTATTTCTATCATGCAACAAGAATTCATGTTTGCCAGCGTAATTTTGCTACAGATGTCTATAGTCACATAGAGAACCTCTGCATCCACATTATGAAAAACATGACGAGAAATCAGCACAGTGATCTGTTAGGCATTTTTCTCCACCACGCAAGCTATTTACTGCTCTTTCAAATCTGAGAAACACCACGTTGATAGCTGCATTAAAAACCACAAACCCATAGTTTCAGGCTAAACATCAGCATGCTATTTTCACTTTTCTACAATTAATATCTAAACACCTTACATAATCTACCGCAGTCAGAAATAAAAAGGTTGCCTTGTACTGTCACTGTCTGATGCAGTCACCCTGCCTATCATCAGCCACCATACAACTTACCCAATATCCACAACCTCTCAAGGCTTTTAAGACTGTCTACTTTAGTCTGCTGAGCACAGAGGAAAGGACCCTCATTTCATGCTAGAACAGAACACTTTCAATGTTTTGCCTCCATATTTATCTTGATTGTAGATTACCAAACCAGCTAACACAGCCAGGACTGGTCAGATTTGTTAAAAATCATACTGCATAAGATTCTAAAATTGCTGATTTCCTGTTATAGGAAGTAACAGTTCTAGCAAAAGAATCCCCAAGGCAAAATGTTTAGTGTTCCAATGTGTAAGCTCTAACAGCCTTTGTTCTTCCCCTTGCTATATTCATTACTGCTTTCTTCTCTCTTCCCTTCTCCCTCTCTCTGAATCCTTCAGCTTTCACTATAAGATACAAATGCCAGCTCAAATCTGAGTACACATTTATTTTTCAGATGAGAGGAAAAAAAAAATCCTATCCATTATCCATTGCTCCGAGTTAAAAGTAGTCATCCCTCAGGAGCTGATGCACTGCCCATCCGGTTTCCTTTTCTTATTTCATTACTGCACAATATTATAATTCATGCCACTAATAACCCACTGGAGCTCCATCAAACCTCTGAAATACATCTTTCCACTTGGCTGCTGCAAAATCCTCCCTAGGTTACAACAGTTTAAGAAACACCATCTATACTATTTATATGTTTTTTTTCTATCTAGGCTATATTAAGTACACGTTTAATACTGAAGACCTTACTTCAGAATTAAGTATCAGGTTACTCAGATATGGCCAAACAAGCAACCTTTAAATAATTAGACAGCAAATTCTGAATGTGCAATGCGTAGTACAACACAGAACAGTTCACTGCCATGTGGTCCACAATTTATGACTGTCACTCAGAGGCCTATTCCATATCACTACATTGTGAAAAAATGTATAGCTGGATATAAGACATTTCAATTGAAATACTGTATTTAGCTAAGATATCAGTAAGTCTTTACAAATAATAGCTTTAATCCTATTAAAACTGGAGGACGTTAATAGCATTTCTTCAGTAACACTTAAACAATCATCTCCTTACTAATGTGCCAAGTGTGCAATCAGGAGCCAGATTTACTTTTCACATACATGTACCTTCATGCTATTGTTATATTCACACCCAAAACACCACATCTCACCTTGTGAACCTTGACCTTTGAAAGATTTTTTTAGCCAATGCTCAGTTACTGCCACAGATGCATTACCTCTGCAAATATGAAAGGGTTAAAGGCAGCCCCAATCAATAGGCCTACAAGGAAAAAAAAAAGGGGGAAAACGAGTATGCCTTACAGCGTCTTTGCAAATGCTTTTATGCACAATTCTACAACAATACTGTTTCCTTTTGGCCTTACAGAAAGGCACAGCCCCCCCCCTTAACGTCTCCTAAAGAAAACCACAAGACAGCACCCTGTAAATAAAACAGCATGCAAAGCAGCATTCTTCAGTCACAAGCATAACTACAATTACAAATCATTCTATCAATTTTATTTAGTTTAGTTTAAAAATAGACTGCATAACCAGTGTCCCACCCTTGCAAAGCAAAAATATTTTAATAAGGGTCATAAATCTCAGCTCCTGCCCATTCCTTAAGCATAAAAAGGCACGAAAAGCCAAAGTAATCTCAGTTACTGCAAATATGTACATTTATATACAGAATCCTTTATGACTATATTAGCCACATACCAGTGCTGTGTGTCTAAAGTGTGCATTCACATACTGTTTTGGGATGGTATCTTTCTGCAAGCTCCTCTGCTTTTGGCTGCCATGAAGGGAGGAAGCTATCCCACTGTAGTAGCTCAGTGACTGCATTGTGTTCAGGAGCTGATCTGCCTCAAACCAGTTCCAGCCGGTTCTGGTCACCCTACATAAAAAGCTATGGCAACCCTCTCTGAGTTGCCAACAAGTCCCTGAAAATCGCAGGGTCTCTTTTTTCTGTGGTGGTGGGGACGGCTGCAGCCCTGTCCCCCTGCTGCCGTCGTGCCCGGCCCACGCAGCCCCCTTGCTCCCCAGTGCCGCCCCACACGCTCCCTTCCTCTCCTCCCCCACTTACCTCCCACAACCTGGCTGAAAGCTGTGAGTGTGTGCGTGCCTGTCTGTAGCTAACAAAGAGACCGCAATAAAAATCCTCACAGGATCTCTCTTGCAGCACCAGGCAGGCTCGGCCACAGCACTGGGAGACAGACTGCTAACCAAGGACTGCTCCCCCCTCTCTGCTCCCCACAGCACAAGGGGTGGCTGCTGATCAACGTCACATCTGCCCCCTCATGCCCACGGCCGTGGGGCGGCCGATCA
>NW_010528160.1:0-7654 GCF_000687285.1 Phaethon lepturus
TGGGGAACACCACTTGTAACCGGCCACCAACCGATCAGTGCTCTTCATAAATATGAAACATCTGATTGAAACAAAGCAGTGAAACAGGAATATTTGCCCTTTGGACATTTTTCTTCAGCTTTTATTTTCTTTTTTATTCATGTGCTCAGACATCTGTACAACTTTCCTTCCAAAGTCTTTTTATTCTTAGAAATGAACACTGCTTACTGCATAGGTGAGATGCAGATTGCAAACCCTTTGTACAGTACATTTCAATTACACTTTGATCACCAGATCTATCATTTCCACAGGCAGATACTTGTGAAATCAAAAGCAATGACAATGGTTTATTGGCAATGCCTGCAGTAAGCTTAGAGTGTAATACAAATGGACAGATTTTTGTCAATTGCTGCAACTAGTTTGGCAAAGATAAATCACATATTTTCCCTGATTTACCTTTGTTTCACTAAGCAATACCCCTTTTATTGAATTTTTCAAATTGAACGAAATAATGTGTCTTTAATTTTTTATTATTTTCACATTCTTTCTTTTTCTGTGTTGAATTTGTAAAGCAGCTGCTTAGGTTATCAACCATCCACCCATAAAAAGGCCTTTCATGCTTCCCCAAGGTTTAAGCACTTTTTATATCTGCTCTTCGTTGTCCTCTGCTTGGCCTGCTTTAAAATGGACCCCTAGGGAACAAAGTGCTGCATAAGCAATCTTTGTTAGTATTCCATGGCTTGTCATATATCCCCTTGGAGGACTTCATTTTGTGTTTCTCTCCAGAAGGAAATAATAATAGATTCTGTAAATCTCCTTTTATAATGTCTTCTATTTATTACACACATTTAATGGTGTAATTAGATAATCATACTTTGGTTACCTCAGCACTCATGTTTAATAACCTGCTATATATGACAGAGCAGACATTGGTCCAAGAGCCTTCACCAGTGTGGTTAGTTACACTAGTAAAGCTGAAGATGCTTCTGTACGTGAGCACATGTTCAAAATTGGACATATATGATAAATGTTACTGCATTAATAAAAATCTTGACTGTCCTAGTATTCTTTTCTGTCTGTAGCTGTTTTTAACAACGGAACAAGTCTTTTCTTAGATTGTGTGTCTTGGAAAAGGGCAGTTTCATGAGCAGTTTGAGGTAAGCATGATTGTAGTATTTATCAAAGGTTCATATTCACAAAAACTGTGATTTAATGAGAAAAGAAACCTCATATAAACAAGTAAGAGAGGGGGCGTATAGAAATTCATAGTCTTCCAGATAATTAACTTATCTAGACATAACCGTTCCCCCTCTTCCCATTCTTAGTTATATTACTTACATACATGCACCCTATGGCAATAATTCAGTAACTTTCTGTGTGAATATGCAACAGGAATTAAGACTACATGAGCAACATACATATTTCAGTGAGCTGTAATTTCCACTACATTTGTAATGTTTTCTATTTCTCTTCAAGCAAATAAACTGGCACTTCATTTCATATACAGTATGTCATAAAGAGCTCCCTCATATCCTGCCCAGTATCATTCTGGTACTATTTCTGTAATATTATTCAGGATACATGTCACTTTTGTGTTCCAAATTCAAGTAAAAGCTTTGTCTACTTCTTTGGTGACTAATAAAAAATGAAAAGTATCTATAATCTGCCAAATTCACACTCTACTTTCTTGTTCCTTTCAGAACATTTAACAGAATAAGAAACATTCGAGGAATGAAAAGGACAAAACCCTCCATAAATTTTATCCTTGCAGGTGATAGCCATTCTTGCCTCCTTTGAAGACTACTTAATTTATTTTTATTGTTGTATATTTTAAATTTCATGAAACACTTGAAATTGGATTTTAGTTTCCAAGTGTGACCTTCTATTGTGTAACAGTCAAAATAAAGGATTTAACAAAAATGTGAACTACTGATGTCTCATCATGATGGAGAGTATTATGCCTTTGGATCTACATTACCAGAAAATGTGGTATTCCAAAATATGTCTTGGAAATAATACAATACATAAAAATTAATAAATACACATACACATAGCAAACATTTTGTGCCACTGGATGGACTTTAAAGATTTTTTTAATGCTTGATAGAACCCTATTCTTAAGTGTTCTTAATTGTGTTTTAATTGAACATTTTTCAGTCATCCTTCATTTTAATAACAATTACTGTAAAGCTCAATAAAGTCTGTCATGCAATTTCATGATGCAAAAAGTCATTCCTACTAGAATGAAACATTATAGACTGTAAAAAAATAACATCTCTTTTCTTCGACTCTCAGTTTGATTACGGGATATTGCAAAGGAAGTGTTATTGTAGGTAAATTTCTGCGTTTAGCTTGTCTGTCTAAAGAAACAAGCTTCATGGCCACATTATCTGCAGGCGAATAAAAGTCTTTTTGCTAGCCTCTCTTAATAATGAAAGATGCTGGCCCATTTTCTCTAGATATGACAGAGAGATCTCAAAGACATTATCTTCTTATGCATTTAAAAAAAAAAGAAAGGAAAAAAAGAGGTAGTCAAATAGAGAAGAGAAACTCCAGAGAAGAGGGAAAACTACAAACTTAGCCTATTAAACTGAAGACAATGTGTGCAGGAGTGATACACTGGAAATGAGAATGTATTAGTTCCACTGAACATGGAATTGATGTTTTCCCTTGGCCAAACTAGCAGTGCACATCCTATAAAACTGCCCAAGTTGTCATTATGTAGGAAGCTTCTCCTGCAGAAATTATGAAAACATTGTACACAACAGTCATGTTGACTTTTATGAGCACAGCAGGTATGCAGACATCTGAAGAAAGTTTTATTCCTGTGAAATTGTTAGACTACTTGGTCCCAGTATTTTAGGGGACCATTTTATCACTGTGCATGATAAAAATTTCAAGAGCATTCCAGTTCCAAAATTCTTTCAAATATGAACCTTTTGTAAATATGTTTTTTTTTTTAGATCCATACTTCCAATGTAATTAATATTTATCAAAGAAGGTTCTTAAGAAGCAGGACCAAATTTAAAACCTCTTAATAATTCACCATTCTCTGCTGTTATCTGAAAAAAAATTAGCTAGCACCCCCAGATCCCTTTCCGCAGGGCTGCTTTTCAGCTACTCCTCTCACAATTTTGAGTTGTGCCCAGAGTTACTCCGTCCCAGGTGCAGACTCTGGCATTTGTTCTTGTGAAATTTCATGCCACTGATGACTGCCTATGCTCCAACCTACCTAGATTCTTCTGCAAGGACTCTTGTCCCTTGAGAGAGCCAACTGCACCTCCCAGTTTAGTATCATCAGCAAACTTGCTAATGGTGCATTCAGCTCCTGCCTCCAGATCACTGATAAAAATTTGCAACAGAACTGGCCCTAGAACTGAGCCCTGAGGAGCACCGGCTGATGGCTGGCTGCCAGCCAGATGTAGCCCCATTCACTACAACCCTTTGAGCCTTGCTATTCAGTCAGCTCATCACCCAGTACACCACGAACCTGCTCATCCCAGAGCTGGACAGCTTGTCCAGAAGGATTCTGTGAAGAACAATATCAAAAGCCTTACTAAAATCCAGAAAAATGACATCCATCACTTTCCCTTCATCCGCTAGGTGGGTGACCTTATCCTAGAAGAATGTTAGATGAACTAAACAGGACTTTCCCTTTGTGAGCCCATGTTGACTGTGCCTGATGATTGTATTGTGCTTTAAATGCCTTTCAGTAGCATCCAGTACGATCTTCCCCATAGTTTTTCCAGGTACTGAGGTTAAACTAACAAGTCTATAGTTTCCTATAGAACGAAGGAACCCTATAGGGTCTTCCCTCATCCTGTCCTTGTAAATTGGAATAATGTTGACTCACTTCCAGTGAAGTGGGGACCTCCCTGGACTCTCTAGACCTCTGGTCAGTAATTGAGAGGGGTCCTGCCATAACATCTGCTAGATCCTTCAGTACTCCGGGGTGAATCCCACCAGGCCCCATGGACTTATGAACATTCAACTGATGCAACAGATCCCTTACAATTTCTGTGTCCTAAACCAGAAAGTCACCCTGAATAGCCTGTTGTTTTTTTCTTGAGAAGCCAAAGTAAGAAGTGGAACATCGTACACAGAGCAGAGGTTACCTCTTTGAAGTGATTCAGGATGTGATGGTACAGTAGGGAACGGAGGTCACTGCAACCAAAGGAATCAAGTCTCGGAGTGGCTGCCTTCAAATCCCAACTTCGGTGCCTGTTGTTAATTGCAGGAATGGTGGGGTTTAGTCTTACTAGTGTTAGGGTGGCACTGTGTCCACAAACAAAATACAGTTAGTATATTATATACACATACAAAAAATACAGGTAGTAGCTAAACATATGTTTTATTACTGAAAATAGAGATAGTAGGATCATATATTCAGTAAACAAGAAAAACTCAGTAGCTGAAACTGCCTGTCTTGCACACACTCATTGACTACAGACCACACCCAGAACCTAACGTTTATTTTATGGCTGGACTAGATTTTCTTCCCTTTTGCTTTCCAGTCCTGATTCTTCCCTATGGTTCTAACTTTTCATGTAGCTATGTCATTTTTTTCTGAAGTAGTAAGTGATTGAGGTTCTGTCACTCTCCAGATGCATTTTTCCAGTGCCAGCTGGCACTTCTAGGAAATGGCAGCTGATTTCATGCTTTATTTTGCCTAATTTCACTTTTCAACCACTTCATCTTACTATGACTTTCTCTGAAAGACTGAAAAGCTCCACAGAATCAATGGTCTTTTCCATGTCTGATATACTTATCAAAAAAGTGCTTTCTGGCACTCTAGCACTGCATCCTTACACCTAAACATATTTTACCTTCTAAAAAGGATAGCAAGCTGTCTAGTGGAACTGGTTTTGGGTCCTTTCCAGACTCCTAAACCGGGTCTGAGAATTTTCTAGGAGAGAGTTTTTGGTCCCCTAAAATCGCCTTTTAACAAAAAGGCAATTTTTTGTAACAAAAAATTTAGGCCTAACAAAAAGGTCTAAATCTTTTTAACATTGTGACAGAATAGCTAGTTGAGTTTTGGTACTTGAATACTACCTGGCACTGCTTCATTTACAGCATAGACTTAAGTATCATTGAAAGTCCTAATACTGTCTCAATAAGGCAATGGGTAGAATATAGGAGCCAACATGTGGTACTTTTTGGACATTTCCTCCAAACATTGGTATCAAAACCTTGCTGACATGAGCTAGCATCCCCACAGGGCATCAGCTTAAGAGGAATTGACCCTGCTTGGAGGAAGCAAGTATTTGTTATTACTCCTCTGATCCAACACTTCCCTCAGAGCTGACACTGCTGTAGTCAGGGCCTGGGCTAGAGATGCCCTGAGGCCTCTTCCAGGCTGAATTATCTGTCCTGTGATGCTATGGCCCTTTGGTCCTAAAGCTCAGTATAGCTTATTTTCCAGAGACTCATAGCATAAGGAACCATGGATGCAGATGTGGAAATATGATGAAGCCTCCACAGCAATGCTGAGGTCTTAAAACACATCTCACACTCCTTTACTTCTCAACTTGTTTTACAGGTATCCAGTATGGATATTGAGATTTCAACATATTGGTTCTGCTTCTGTTAATTTAGACTATACTGACAATATGTTCATTGTGTTTGTTCGCCTTATTTTATTAATGTGATACTAAAAAAAATGAAACCCAAAAACCTAGGCTGAACTTCTGGGACATATGTTGTTTCTATTGCCATGTAATGAATATGAAAAACAGAAAGCAACATGAAGTGATGTTTTTTTGTAAAATAATCTTCAAATCTTCTCCTTTAATAATTTTCTGGATAACTACTGCTAGGTTTATAATTGCATAAATCTAAGTAGTTATGGACATTTGCCAACCAATGATTTTCACTTCACTTGCTCTGAATGCATATCTACCCTATATAAATTTTATGTTGTCTAATATAGTGTAAGTGATATGTATCATTGACAATATCTACGTTTTACTGCAAAGAAGTGTAAATAAACCATAACTTTTAAAGATATGATTCAACCAGTTTCTGTTGAGAGCAAGATTTTTTGTTTTATAACCCAATATTTACTTATGGCTTGATGATATAAATGGTTAAATATTAATTTCCTAGATTTATCCTCTGTACTTAGCTCTTTGCCTTGGGTCTGAAACCAGACGGAATCACTTCACACCTCTCATCACTCCTAAATTTAATGTTAAAATAAAAATTTTTACTAAAGTGTCCAGCTCAATTTAAGTTGACAAGCAAAGCCTACATCACAGTTGTACAGCTTTGTATGACAGAAGCCCATGGCAAAATTTGGTTTGCATGGATTGAATGGGTATCTCCTGAATTGGAGCTTAAATAGCAAATTAAAATTGGATTACATGAAGTTACAACACATCCACTCTACATGTTACTGAAGAAAAGGAAGCTAATCTAATATGGCTAGGCAGACATTTCTTCCAGTAAAAACATGTTTGAAGTCTGTTCTTCACAACAGCTATGAAAAATGTGTGGCGTGTTGTATTTATATTTTCTCTAGGAATTTGGGGGCAAGAAGTTTGGTTTGTTTTGTCTTTGCTAGAAACAATAAAAGGAAGCTGTTAAATCCGTCCATTACTGACAGTTGTTCAAGATCCAAAACACCGCAGAAAAATAGGCAGTCATAGAAACAGAATAGGTGGAGCTGGTCAGAATTTTTTTGCATAAAGTTGAATTCTTTAGTAAATGCCACATTCAAAAGCAAAATTGCTTTGATAAATGCAAATCATAACACAGGTTGAGTTTCCGGTCTGTTTGGATAACAGGCTGCTGCTAGGTGGAAACAATATATATGAACTTAACCAAAAAAACAGGAGAAAGCCAGCGCAGGGATTTGAAAAGGATAGTAGCATAGTTAGATGTGTTTTACAAATATTTTTGCATTAAATATTTAATTATTTTTATAGCATTGACATTTTAGTTTATGAACAATTAACACAATATTATCTTACTTACATTTCTGATTATAAAGCAAAAAAAGTCTATTTTTAACAGATGTAATAAGTTAGCAAAGGACATATGCTGGTTGCTCATGCACAATGTAATGTCTATAAATTGTTATTGATATAATCAATATAATTATGTAATAGAATGACAGAAAAAGGTTGTTTCTTAGCAAAATTACTCAATTTTCTCCTGTTAAGAGCAAGATTACACAAAGAAATGGACGTTTCTAAAATAAACTGTTGGAATCTGTTGCTATCCTAGCCTAGCCATTTGATATACTCAAAGACAGCCTAAAAAACCTGTCCAAACTGTCAGCTATTCCAGATACACAGGACATTACTGAGACATGTCACATGCTCTTTCCCAGTCATTCTTGATTGATTTTGTGTGTTCTGCTTAGTTGTATGGTTTATGCTACTATATCAAGACATTCAAAATATTAAGCTGGTCATTTAATTTTAATTAAAGTATTACTGGTTATTTTATAGATGTCTTAGGAAGCACTGTTTACTCACATAAAAGGAACTTTTAAACTTTTAACTGAAAAGATGAAAACACAGCACTGTGCCATGCATCAACTTTGAAAGATAACATTTTGGAATACAAATTTCATGTTGTCTATGAGTACCAGTGTCGTGGTTTAGCCCCAGCTGGCAACTAAGCCGCTCACTCACTCCCCCACGGTGAGACGGGGGAGAGAATCGGAAGA
>NW_010528160.1:7677-28751 GCF_000687285.1 Phaethon lepturus
GAAGAGTAAAAGTGAGGAAACTCGTGGTTTGAGATAAAGACAGTTTAATAAGTAACGCAAAAGCTGCGCACGCAAGCAAAGCAAGACAAAGAATTCATTCACTACTCCCCATGGGCAGGCAGGTGTGCAGCCATCTCTAGGGAAGCAGGTCTCCGTCACTCATAATGGTTTCTTGGGAAGACAGACGCCATAACTCCGAACGTCCCTCCACCCCTTCCTTCTTCTTTGTCCCACTTTATTTTGGAGTAATCACTGAGGGGTACTTTGGATATTTACCGTCTAAGAACAGCCTTGAAACTAGGTGGAATGTAGCACTCATGTACAACGGGTCTGTGACATGGAGACTCCCTGAACGGCCTTGGATGTTGGCAACATCAGGGGCGCCTGGTGTGCTGACTCTGGGAGAGATTACATGGAAGGTGGAGCGGAGTGGAGACATCGTGGCCATGCTCTGTGAACAGGGGAGTTTAGGGATGCACAGTATGTACATTGATAAGCTGCGCTTACAATGTCCTGGGCCAAGGACCTGTCAACTTTGATGAAGTGCTGTACTTGGAGTGAACTTTGCTAATTATAATATCATTATAATATTAAAACGCACACGCCTCTCAAAAGTTACCACCCCCCCAAGGTGCGACCCCTCCTCAATGAGTGTGCGCACTGAATTTTTCTTAGTCTGTACCTTTAAACGCGAAGCGAGATAATTCTGAACCAATCCTGGTAAAGGTATGTATGACTAGAGTCACTCAAGCTCCACCTGCAAAGTAAAACACTATAAAATAATGTTTTAAGAGCTGGATGTTAGGGAAGATACCATTGTCATGTACTACTCTAACTTCTGGGATCAGTCGACGGGCTGAGCCTCTCTTCCCCCCCATTGGGACGCCGTTGGGTAAGATTCGAACACTTGGTCATACCAAGTGCCTCCCCGGGAAACTTAGAAATCTCTATAGAGTCACTTTACATCTTTTAACGCGTTTATAGCCAAGTAGTGTCACTTGTAGTTTTAGCATTTGCACGTGCTTTGCAGACAGTGAATTTATCACCGGCAATCCAAAGAACCTGTGTATCTGTTGCTTCAATAAATCGCACTATGGATTGACTCAGCCGTGTGTGGTCCCTGAACGCGACTGTACCTCTGAGTGCAGCCGTGTTAGTTCAGGAGGTGTCCGGCTGAGCAGGTAGTGTGATGTTAGTAGTGCATCCGGACCCGTGATAGTCCAACAAAGGTGTTGGGCGCGACCGGACTACTAACGCTGACTTTGGGCATCACTCAGAACCTAAGCTCAGCCGCCCCCAGTCCCTCTGATATCTGAGGATCGACTGGAAAGCAAGGGGGTTTAGTTTCTGCCAAATTGCTCTGCCTCTTAACGCAACATTTATATACTGAGCATGACGTTGTATGCTATGGAATATCTCCTTGGCCAGCCTGGGTCAGCTGTCCCAGCTGTGTCCCCTCCCAACTTCCTGTGCATCCCCAGCCTCCTTGCTGGCAGGCCAGCATGAGAAACTGGACTGTCCTTGACTAGTTAGCAGCAACTCAAAACATCAGCACCTTATCAACATTTTCTCATCCCAAATCCAAAACACAGTCTCACACTAGCTTCTGTGAAGAAAATTAACTCTACCCTGGCTGAAACCAGGAGATACGATTTTCCAGTTGTTTGAAAAATATGATTTTCCAGTTGTTTTAAATGCTTTGAGGAAGATATATTCAAGATGAAACCAATATAATAAATACCGACATTTCTGCATTTCTGAATGCAGTATTTTATACTCTTTGACACAAATGTAACAAATGTTTCAGCATAGAATGAACACCCTCAACTTGTTATGTCACTTAAAGCTATGGGGATACTGAGAATATAAAGTACTTTAAGATACCAGCCTTAGAAAAACGTTATATTGAGGAAATATGGGAATTACATTGAATATATTCTGGGTTTGGTTACAATTAGTGAAATATATATACTGGATGTACATGGAAGTGATTCTAGTATATTCATTCAATATGACGAAGTAAGGATAGCAATAGTGGTAAGGATAGATGTATAATAAGCCAAATATTTATGTGGCTATCTGGTTCTACTGCTGTTTATCCAAACCTTATACAGTTTGCAAAATGGAGACCTCCAGATGTGTGAGACTAAACATGTTTATTCTCCTCCAAAGACATTTTGCTTGCATCTGGGCTATTAAAAGGAGCAATTATTCAGAGAAATAAAGCTCCTAGCAGCAAAATTTTAATGCTAATAGGGAGGAAGTTTTGCCAAGTTAATCAAGAAGATTATTCTTGGTATCTGTCCCTGAACATTACCGTGAAAAGATACTTTAAAAGCACTCAACATTACTTTTATGGAAAAAAACCCAACAACAAACAAACCACATACAACTAAACCAGGCTTAGATTAGGTACTTACTAAAATCCTAAACTGCCGACTTTTTGGAGCATTTGACTGTGATGCTTTCCTAAAAAAATTTTATTCCAGCAAAGAAATCCCCACTTACCCTGGGTAAATATTCCACATGTGAAACTACCAAACAGAAACGCTGTTTTCTTTCTGAACTATGCAAAAAAGTGATACATGAAGAAAAAGTTGTGTTCTGATTGATTTATCTTCATTCCTTACGGACAGAAAAAAATCTAGTAGGGACTGGACCACAACAACTTTTTAAGAAAGGAATTAGTTAAAGAATTGCCTGTCAAAACTGAACACAAGAAGCTCATTGAGATTTCAACAAAGCCCTGCTCGTGAGCTAAAGGCATGAGAAGCAAAGACCAAATGTTGCATTTCTCATCTGACCACTAAGAATTTGATACAACCATGACTTATCAGAGATGAACACCCTGCTAACCTCTCATAAATACCATAAAGACCATGATAATATTGAAAGAAGACTACAGATGAAATACTACTTCCAACTAACACTGCACTGAAATGTGTACCCAAGAAAGCCTTTATAAACTGTCAAACACTGAGAAATTTCTAGATGCAATTCCAGTCTAACTTGCTGCCTGCAGAGCTTTTAAAATGTGTTTTTTCATCAGAGAGGTTACAATTACCACACTATTAAAAACCCTAAACCTCTCAAAGATAAATATCTTTTAGATGCTCACAAAAGGCTTTCATATGAATTTCATATGAACTTTTGTATCTGGAAGTGCTGAAGGTGTTTATTTGAGAAAAGAAGAAATAAAGGTTGTGTCTATGTGATTGTTTTTTTTAAAGATATTTTTGCAGTTGTTGGACTCTGTTTATGATAGTTCTAAAACTAAATGGGAGCTCAGCTTTGGTTCTCTTACTGGTTATATTTTTCAGATATAAATGTCATCATATCTTGATGAGTCTGCAATGTCAAATTTCATAGCTTTATAGAAGAAATGCACTGAATTCTTATAGGAACATGCCTAAGGAGAATCAGACATGAGGTATTCCAAGGTGGTTCAACCTGTCTTCCTCTGACACTTTTTCTGATGTATGGTCTCAGTCCATTTTTGCTCATTGTCTTTCATATAGCCTTTTCTTTGCAAGGTTTAACTCTTTAATTTAGCTGCATGGTATTGGAGCACACCACAGCTCAATATTTCTCTCCATATGCCTCTCTACCATGTCATTGGTTTATCCCTCCAGCAAGAGAAAGTGGTTTTGAACAATCTGTTATCCACTTTGCATGCAGAATATCCAGGTGTATATTGGGTACTCAGCTTTGTATACCTGCTCCGGTAGGAACTTAGATTAATTAATTTGGGAATTTAATAATTTCTCTCAGATTTGTGCTGGAGCTCAAGCTGTGATTGCATCATCAGATATATGGTGTAAGGTGCCAAAATCAAAGATGCACCTTTGTCTGAAGTGGGAACTTAAAAATTCACAACTCTCTGCCATACAGCCAGAAGATGGGAAATCTTGGGAGACTAGCAAAGCTGTTGGTTCTCAGAGCTCCTTTGATTGTTGCCAAACAAAATTTGTTTAGAATGTACTTTTTGGAAAATTAAAATAATAAAGTAGTAATTTTGAGAGTTTCTTACAGAAACATACCTTCAATCAATGTCTATAAAGTCATAAATGTGATGAGAACTTACAGAGAACAATTGTTCACCACTTACCATAACCCCCCTAAATTAAGACATCAGACTTCAAAGAAGTCATTTTCTGCCTAGCATAAAATTAAAATTGATTGCCAGACATTTTGCCACAGGATGTTGTGGCTGGAAAACATACAGACTTAAAAAATTCAGGAAGGAAAAATTCATTGATATGGGATAACTATGGGAACAGAAGAGTCACAGTAGAATTTCCAACTGAGAAACTTTCTGAATTATGCTTTTTGGGGGCAAAGAAAATATTTCCTGTACTTGCCTGTTTCTACCTTCTTTCTCTACAGATTCAGTAGTTGACAGTGTCTGAGATGGCATACCTGAGCAGAAGCAGCTTTGGTGCTCTTTTCTTAAGGGTAGGCTGTCCCAGAAAGGACAGATTTGCTGCAAATGGGAAGGAGAACATTTACTGGAAATAGCAAGAAACTGGGAACTCAGTTGAAAGAGCATCTACTTTTCATTGTAAAAGCATGAAGAAATCTTAGAATCCATTGAGATCTATTATTACTGGTTAGCTTTACAGAGCTGTTTAATGCAGCTATGCCTGTGTTTAAAGCACAAACTTAAAAGTCATGTTAAAGGCCAGGAGCAATTATAACCAGAAGCTCCAGTTTTCATGATCCATAAACTTCAGGTCAAAATTGATTTACTTACCTTTTAGTAAGAAACAAAAGAATGGAATAATTATGGAAACACAAAAAATGAAAATCATTATGTTGAAGAGAAGGAGGTCCTTACTTTTTCCTGGGAATATAAAATGCTTATGTTTCTAACTACAGGCTAAACTTTACAGGACTTTGACCTATTAGGTGTCAGTCCAGGTTGTGTAATTCTACACCTGCACTTGTATTTACTGAATTGGAATAAGAATATATGTTTAAATATAATAATGTGCTTCATTTGTTTTGGTTAAGCATGAAAACTATAAATACAAATTATGAGGTCGATCATCCTTCATATATACTGATACTGTATTTGCTAAAATATTGTTTCAATTTAGTTTTGATTTTTTTATTTACTTCAAATAAATAACTTCAGTTTCAGTGTTTGAATCAAAACAGTCAAAACAATTTTACATCTGAAACAGGGTTTTCCATTTTTTCTGTATTATAAGGAAAATAAGGAATAAATTACTTGACTAAATATAAAAATAATAAAATTAATATTTATATAATTATCAATGTTTTATTTGTAACCTTTCATGAAGATTGTGAAGAAACATATTTGTATAGAGGTTATTACAGCCATTCTTCTTGCGATGATGGACTTCATTACAATACAATTGATTTCAGTAACCTTTACACTCCTCACATCAAAAACAATGGTAAGTAACATGTTAGGATCCATTACCTGTACATGTCCAAAAGAAGAAGTTTTATTATTATTAGAAAAATACATTAAAATGGCAAATTACTGAACATTCCCCCTCCGCCCAAAAAAAAAAAAAAAAAGAAAAACCAAACAAGTAAAACCAGTTGGCTTCTGTGCTTTGAATGGAACAAATTTTTCAAAAATTATTCTGACTATTTTTTCAGTATCTCAGCGCATTTCTAGCACATTTTGATGATATATCCACAAAATACAATAGGACCCTAAACTGGACACAGCAATATGTGAATAGTAATCAAATTGAAAATGGTATGTCAGCAACAAACCTACCTTAATCATACAGCACCTTCCATAAATGATTCAGTTCATCGCACAAAGGGAGTCTATTAAACATTCTCATTTTATCTTGCTTGGGCTAATTATAAAGAATGTACAGTCTGAAAACTAATTAAAGGGAAAGTCTAAACAACAGCAAAGGGTAATGAATTTTAAGCAACATTCACAGATAAGTGGTGGGGGAGTTTTAAAAATTTTTTATTTAATACATGTGGACACTGAATACTTGCTCAAATGATACCCTCTTGGGTCTAAACCAAGAATAGGATCAGCAATTCACTTGTGCTGATTTTTCTTATCAGCTCTACAACTAATACCAGCAGTGACAATACTGGCAAGCACCTGAGCTGTACCAGTGGGGCTTATTGTATCACTGGTACTGCAGCCACATAGCATGCACATGTCCTCCTCCAGTCCCGAGTCTTAGATGGAGTATTCCTTAACCCATGGTCAGACACATCAGAGGTGCAAGCTGGTTCTCTGAGACACTCTTCTTGGATAAAGCCAGAGGGTTAGGACTTGGATTGTTATCTGATAGCAAATTATTGTAAGACCTGGTGCTTTCCAACCTGGTCATGTTTTGAACGTTGTTCTGCAGAGGATTAAATGTTCATCACTCATGTAGAGAACACCAGAGCAGCTGCAGCTAGAAACTGCCTGAGAGAGGAATCAGGGATCCAATCCTTATGACAGAAGTGAGAGTAAAGGAATATTGCCAGCTGGTTTTGTGCAGCATTTTACACAATCAGTGCATACAATTCGACATATTACCGTCTCTAAGAACAACAGCAAAAAAGAAACAAAAATGTATCCATGCATTTTACTGGCATGAACTACTTACCACAAAGATATTTTCTATGCAAATTATTTTTACCTATTGGTATTATGTTACATATATACAAATTTAAGATCTTAAAATTAAAATTTAAAAAAAAAAAGTATTTTTTTGGTGTTTTTGTGGCAGGACCAAAATGATTTTCCTTTAAGATACGACAACTTTTTTGTTTGTTTTAATTTTATTGTCTTTCAAGTTGGACTAGGCAAGAGGGTATATATATGCCATGTCTCAGTCATGTCATGTCAATAAGGAATTACAGAGGATTTAGACAAGTTTTTGGAGCTGCCTTTGAGCAAATCAAATGAATAGGAGAGGATGACAAAAAACTCTTCATAGTCTGTTTTAGAAACTTCCATTTCTCTGTGTAATCATGCTCTTAGCAGAAGTGCACTTTTGAAATAAAACTCCTAACTGTACCCATTTAGCATGCTTTAGTTCTCACCACTGAATGGGAAGATGAAAACAAGGTAGAAGTTACATTCTGGGAATGCCCCTATCTAGCTCCAACCACTGATGATCATTCAGTCCTTGGAATCAGGGTGGAGCTAGTTTGAGGTAAATCCCTCCAGTGCATGTAGTATGGACAGTGGAGTCTCAGTGTCATTTTTTTTCTCTTCACAAATGCAATCCTATTTGCTAAGGTGAGCATAACCTTAGAGAACTAAATTTAAAATCTCGCAACAGTAACACACATTGCAAGCTGTGTATATGTATGATATAGTCTTAACAGAAATGTTCAGAAGGTTGTGTGTATTAGGCTTTCCTCATGTACAGAAACATAGCATCAGCCTAATCTCATGTATTAAGCAGGTCATCTCCTTGAGGGAAAAAAACAACACTAATAGAATAGCTACACTATCTCAAGTAAATGCAGAATAGTTACTCCTTTCTGAAGCAAGACACAGTATCCAGGAGAGCTACTTTATAAGGGTTGGGAAAAATATCTTGGCTAATTCCAGACAATACAGTGCAACAGTGATTTGAAAGCTCTGTTAATCACTTAACAGAAATGTGAAGCATGTAAGAAGTCTATTAAGTAGAATTGGTGTGCATAATCTTTAGTTATGCCAACGTTTGTTTTTATACAGAGATCACAAAGTGCATCAAATACATTTCCCTCAGCCTGGATACAGAAAAGCGGCATTTTTTTGGGATGCACTTTAAAAAATTGTTTGGTTCTCATGCGTCCCCCAAGACTTTTCACAGCAATGCTCATTCTTAGAGAGTGCCTGCTTCTCTGAGAAAGAACAGGCTTTGGAAATGAAAAGGAAATATATAATACACACAGTCAGCTGTCTGAATATCAGGAAAGAATTAGAGAGTGAGCGAAACATTGCAGACATCGTTGCAGATACACATGAAATGGTTTAAAACACTGTTTACCAACAGCTTTTCAGAAATGCCACCCACTGGAGGTGACAGTCCCTGCAGATAGGGCATCACAAGATCTCTGATGTGAGTGCACAGTTCCTCCACACCACTCGGACTCACCCCTCTCATCCAGTTTGTTCAATCAGCTCAGCTGAGGGATCAGAAAACACAAGTAGGAGGCCCATAATAAACAACTGAAAGAACAGGAGGGAGAGACATTCAGATACACTATTTCAGCTGTTTCCAGTGTCAATGTATAACACCTGAAAGGAAGTTTCTTGACACTGAAAGAGGACCTAAAAATGTTTTACTCTTCCTCATTCTCAAGAGTGACAGTGGTTTGTTTTCTTGCCCATTTGATTCTCATTGATTAAACCATTGTTGTATCAGGCAGTGAGACTTAGGTATCTCATTCCTCATTTAGAAAATGCCTAAAAATGATCCAAGAGGTCTCCTCCTTCACAGCCTGCTCAAAGTCTCAGGGAAAATAGGAATTTGGTATGACTCCAGACTTCAGTGCATGTCACCAAGGTCATTTTCATACCCAACACACAGTAAGAGCCTCTGTCATATTTGGGTGCAGAAAGCAAAAGGGAGAGTGGGAGTGGGGGCAGAGAGGAAGCTGTGGGTTCAAATTTCCCTATGCAGGAGAAGAAACGGCAAAGGTGAAATGGTACAGCTGTTAAGTATAGGTTAAAAAATTGTGCCTGTTGCTGCCAGAAGTGTTTTTGGAGAAAGGCCAGGCATAAACATCTGACTTCAAAGGGAGTTCAGGACTTTAAGTGCTAAATTCCCTTTGAGGTAAAAGTGGTGTTAAATAGGAGATAGACAGGACTGCAGTGAGATCTTGCTCCCCAGGGTTTTTGTTTGGCCAGATTAACTCCTCATTTCCTGCTGTTATCTGTTGAGGAACACCTTCTGAGACATTTATGTTGCCTGACTTATCTAACAGCCTTTTACAGTTGAATGACTACATCAGTGGACAAGGGAAGACCTACGGATGTCATCTACCTAAACTTTTGTAAGGCCTTTGATACACTCCCCCACAAAATTCTTACCTCTAGATTGGAAAGGTATGGGTTTGATGGAAGGACTGTTAGATGAATAAGGAACTGGCTGGATGGCCAAGTCCAAAGAGTTACAGTCAATGGTTCAAAGTCCAAGTTGAAACCACTAGCAAGTGTTGTCCCTCAAGGGTCTGTATTGGGAACATTGGTGATTCTGCCTCTTTCCTCTGCTCTGCTCTGGTGAGAATCCACCTGGAGTACTGTGTCCAGCTCTGGGGTCCCCAGTACAAGAAAGACTTGGACTTGTTAGAGCGGGTCCAGAGGAATGATACAAAAATGATCAGAAGGATGGAACACCTCTGCTATGAGGACAGGCTGAGAGAGTTGACATTGTTCAGCCTGGAGAAGGGAAGAGTCAGGGGACACCTTATTGTAGCTTTTCAAAATACAAAGGGGGCTTATAAGAAAGATGGAGAGAGACTTTTTGCCAAGGCCTGTAGTGAAAGGATAAGGGTAATGGTTTTAAACTAAAAGAGGTTAGATTTAGATTGGATCTAAGGAAGAAATTTTTGTTTCTTTGTTTTGTCTTCACCACCTACAATGAGGGTGGTGAGACACTGGGACAGTTTTCCCAGAGAAGTTGTGGATGCCCCATTGTTGGAAGTGTTCAAGGTCAGGTGTGGATGGAGCAACCTGATCTAGTTAAAGATGTCCTTGCCCATGACAGGGCGAGTTGGACAATATAATCTTTAAAGGTTCCTCCCAACCCAAACCATTCTATGACTATATCTTTTTATGCACAGATAGGGCCTCTATGCAGGATCAGGTGCATGGACCACATAAGGGATTGATCTCCTAACTAAATACAGAAAAATTCTATGCAACACAAATTTCTTTCCTATTTCAGTTTTAATCTGGGTTAAAACCCCTGCCACGAGTCACTAACCAGATAATGCTCCCAGTTATCCAAAGTCCATGTATTTTCATGTTTTGATGTCCCCAAAACTTTCCAGAAAAATGAGCTAGGCCAGCAATGCATCCTTTACAGGGAGTCGTATTTCCCTGGGTACTATTCAATACTTTATGTGCATCAGATTAATCTACAACACTGGGAGTCCAATAGGACATAAATGAAAAGCTGTAATGAAATGCAAGGCATTGTTCACTCTTCTGGTCTTTTTGGTAGCTGAATTTAGCTAACAGAATAACTGAGAATATAGATCATATGACATTTTAATATCTTAGATGTTATTAGGATCAGAATGTATTTCTAACTAATGCAGAAGAACAGACATTACTTAATAGGTACCTGTCCATCATTATTTTCAACATGAAGGTCAAAGTAACCACTTTCTGCTGCTACTAGTCACATTCATGATACCAATACTGTGCATCATTAATTTATAGACTGGTGTAATAATTTTAATTCTTTGTAGTAGCTATATTTTAAATGTCTATTTATAATTTTGATAGTGCCTCCTCAATTATTGAGTAACAATAGCACAATTAATTACACTGTGAGACTATCACCATTTATAACATCATCTGGAAGATGTATTGCAATTAAAATGGAATTGTATCATGTTAGTTTTGCATGATCTTGGGTAACTGTTCTGTTAGAGTTTCTCAATGATGCTTAATTATACTAACTAAATAGGTAATTCTTAAAAGCTTCATTTAACAAAATGTCACAAATCAGCTTTCTCCTATTAAATACACAAATAAGACTCAAAAAGCCCATCAGGTGGAATGTTTCATACGACCATGTAGTTTGATGGCATGGTGGTTTCACAGAAACATGTCACACCCTCTAACATAAATAAGCCTAATGTGTTTCAGCATTAAATTGTCCTAGTCACAGAATATAACAAATGAATGGCTCCCTGGTAGAACAGACTCCTTGACAAGAGGTTTTAATTGCCTTGATCTCTACACATTTGTTAACTCTTGCTGAAGATTTTGAGGATGTTTTATTCTCTCTTCCTTCTTTCTTGCATCACCATGAGAAAACTACACCTTTCTGGGTACTAAAATTACAGGGTCCTTACAGGTGGCCAAGTCATCAATGACTCTTTTAGGTACATAACAAGATGTTGTTAATAGTTCCTCAACTGTATGCTAAAAAGATTTGTAATAGCTTTGCTGAGTGAACTGAGGAGAAAAGTGAAATGGAATGCTATTTTGTGTAATCACACAGGCCACAATTATCAGAGAGGCAATAACATGTAGATTGTTTTGAATCTTACAGCACATTTTGGACTGCAGTCCATCATGGTTTTAAAGCCTATCCATGTACTGCATTGTTAGTTTTTGATTTCCTTTATAATTTAGGAATCTCTTTTTGTTGGGTTTTGTTTGATTTTGCCCAATATATAATTTAGCTAGGGAAATGGCTAATAGACTGAAGAAAAGTAATTTCTAATAGTTCATTAAATTTGAAGTAATTGTGTTTAAACATCTTTGTTTAGAAAGTGAAAGAAAAATCTATACACAATGATCTATGACAGATTAGTAATGCAATGATGGTATGATGTTTTGTGAAGTTCATTATAATGATGAAAGAGACTCAGTGGGAGAACAGTGCTATCTGAATAATGAAAGGTTGGATCTGAAATATAGTTTTGAAAGCCATCATACAGTATTACATGAGATGCTTGTCTGGTAAGAACTTGCAGACACCAATAATACTGGGGATTGCCATGAAAGTAACTGAAAGTAGTTTTAAAGAAAGCTCAGTGAAAACATTCCTGCAAAGCTTTGCTAGTAAGTATGTAAGTGATCACACTGAGGTGATTACGTGACACAATTTATTTAGTTTTAAGTTCCATTCATTTCTTTGGCACTGCTCATGTATTTATAAATAGCCAAAACAGTTGCAGAAACATTTGTAGAAGACAAGCTTTACATATATTTGCACAGAAACATTTCACTGTAATTGTCCTAAGCTCCCCAAAGCTGAATGATCAAACTCTCCCCGTGGAAGAAACAATTCAAGTAATGTGTTTTTACTGCTCTGAGTAACAGCGATGGATTCAATATTTAAAAATCTTTCTATGTACTTAAAAATCAATCGCTTTTGAACCACATGCACCTTTCTTGTTTGCCGACATGGGGACTAAAGTCAAAAGAACATGTCCAGGTGCAGTTTGCAGTTTAAAGCTGTTTTTGTAAATTGGTACAGGTCCAGTATTTACATCAAATGTCAAGCTCTTAATTTGCTCATTCTGTTTCAAAACATGAGAGCCCTTTTTTCTGAAAAGGCTGTCTTTCCTGGAAATATCTGAAATGTGAATTACAAGCAGCCAGTACCAGTTTTAAAATGTGATAGGAGGAGTGGGTACTGTAGTTTTGCTCCATTTTTTATAGAGACAGGGACTAAGACGTTCAAGTAGTATTTTGCTTCTCCAGTTATTTTGCATGCTAAAAGAGGATAGATGTTTTGATTACAATGTATTATACAGTGTCCAAACTAGATTTCTTTTTTCTTTTCTTTTCACCTGGTTGTCTCATGTATTGCTGAAGTGTTGTGAAATAGCTTCTGTATCATACTTACCTTGACACTGACTTTGATAGTAGCTTGACGATTCACTAGCTGATGGCTGGGGTACAAAACAACAGGCAAGATGGGCATAAAAGAAAAAAGGCAGATGCCTTCATTAAAGATATCTAAATCTGGGGTATAAATTTAAGCTGTAAATATGTGATAGCATTAATTATCCTGACTTAAAATTATATTTATAAGGTATTTATGAATACCCTCCTGCCAACCACTGCATAATCTACAACTTGAAACACATGCAGAAGCCAAGTGTCTTTTCTGCCTGATGCACAGAAACACATGCTTTTTGTTTGCAAATGCTGGTAATGGAACTAATGGAACTAATGTATGTCACAAGAGAGAGATGTAGGTTGAGAATATGTGGTTATATGTTATGTTAAAAAAGAATAATCACAAAGGGAAATGCATCCAGTGCTTAGGGTTTGTTTCTGATTTTTTAGCTGGGATTAAAGTTTATCCAGAACAAAAGAATGGTGAGCTGCAGTCACTAAGAGACTGTGGGTATCTAAATGCCTCTCCAGGCACTGTATGCTGATTTGTGGTCCACACATTAGCGTCCACCATGCCTTTTACTCCTTGCTGCCTGGCATAAGTAGCTCCCCGGGCTTCAATGAGAGCTTATGCTGTCTGAAAGGTACAAGTCTAGAGTCTGAGCAGAACTGCACTCTTTGTGCTGACTGACTGCTAGTACGGGGATTTCTCACACAGTGTTGCATTGTATCATATAGACTTGCCCCTTTTCCTGTGCTCATTTCAGGGACCCCTTACCTCTAGCTTGCATGCAGACAGATGGCAGACCACCAACACAATAGGAACCCTGATTCTTGCTATCTGCTTTCACCTTTGATTGAGGCATGGCACCTTTGTTCACCTCGTTTCTTTCCATCCAAATACTCAAAACTGAACAGGAACTGAGAACTCTGCTGACATGGAGCAGAGCCCAGAATAAATATTCACACTGAAATCAGCGCGTTTTGATCAGAACTTAAGGACATGCTTGAATCTTTATAAGACTGTGGCCAGCCATACACCTTTCCTGAACCCATTCTTTCAGAGCAAATTCCTAGCACTAAGCTGTAAGAACTGTGCTAGCAAAAACTCTTTTGTGAATATTGCCAGGAAAATTTCAGCTTTCTTCCTTTAACATTCAGATGTGGAAAAACAAAGCCAAATGCTTATACTATAGAAATTCTGGGTCATGTGTACACACATGCAAAACTCTGAAGAAAACCTCTAAGTCCATGCTAACTAGACATAGAGATAGAAATAGTGTTTTCTGCTGTGAATTTACAAGAGGATAGGAGTAGAAAGATTTCAAGGAAGGAAAGAAATTGTTGTATCAAGTAAAATTCTTCATTATTGCATCTCACAAGCCTCAGAATTGCACGAGATGAGGTTTTTTCCCATTTACCCCTGCAATTATTATTAGATCTGTAAGAGCTCAATGGTGAAGATACTTCTTTTACTGTGTTGTTTTTCTTTTCTCTTCTGTGGGATGCAGACACGAAGCTCAGGTACCAATTTTGGATAACAATGTTTCATATTTATTTTTTAGCAGCAGCATCTGGCATCTTGGAAGACAACTCAAGCAGTTTTGTTGGCAGGTCTGGACTCAACCCTTGGTGCAACTACTGCTAATGGCCCGAGTTACCTTACCCTCTTAACTGACATTGTTCCGTGATGAATAATTTTCTTTCAGGAAACTCACCATGTTTCCCTTTGTGCATCAACTTTCACGGAGTGGTCTGCAATATGGATAATGCCAGGAACTGCTAGAACTTTATTACCAGCTGACCTCATATGAAACCATTTAATCCCTACCACTTCAGTAGCACATGTTTGTGAACATATCCTTCTATCTTGTTCTTTTCAAATCTCCCAAGAAAACAAATCCTTTTTGCCCTTCAAAGAATTTTAATTCTTTATCTGCAATTTTGTTTACCAGTTCACACAGAAAAGCAGGTTGTGAAGCATTTGGTATAGAACTTGCTTGAAAGAAGTGCTGTGAAATGTTTCCATGTATTATCAAAACTGCAGGCTAATTTTTTTCCCATTCCACCTCCATAAATGCTTCCATTTTGCATGAGAGTTCATGTTATTTAAATCACATTACACCTCCTTGTTAATATGAGAGATACCGCTTGTTGTGCCATATTAATCAGGGAAGAGTTCTTGGGCTTGATAACTTCTTTTGCTCTGAGTAGATTGAGTCTGCCATAATTAATGCATAATTCATCTCAGAAAGTAAATAATCTTTGGATTTACTAACTTCTGATAGTGAAACAAGTTAGAAATCCTACACAGGCCTGGAATCATGATGAATATTTAGCAATCAGTACGCTATGGAACCAAATGAGTTGAAATAATCTGTTAGCTTCCATTACCACTACTTTACTATTGTAAGGGAGAGAAGGAGAAACTACATGGTACTGGCAAGTTTGCAGTGGCCCTGCAGAGGAAAATACAAAATATATTTATAAAACTTTGGGTTTAGGGGCAAGCATTTATTTATTTGTAGAGAGATTAAGTGAATAGTGAATCAAATACAGGTAGACTCTTTCGTGCTGGATAAGTGAAATGTTTTTAAAATAAGAAGTTGCTAGTTTTTTCTTTCAAGTGCCCTGACTGAACCTGTCATAGGCACTTGGGAGAGCTGTCAGCATCAGTTGGTGCTCTGGAGATAAAGGAAGAGAGAAACACATCTATGCATGTGTGTGTGAAAGATAAAGGACATGGTAAGCCAACTATGTCTAATAAATATCAGAAATATCAAATCTGACTGTTTTCATAGTTATATTCTCAGTATCCAAACAAGTACATTTTCCACAAGAAAAAAAGGATCACCATTTTCAGTGGATCCAGGAGTTCAGCAATTTTTTAGAAGAAGGTATCCAGCTAGTATAACTAATACTGATCATGTAGTCACCAGTAAGCACTGAGATACTATGCAAAAAGTGGGGTTTTCCTCCTACATCTTTACTGGTTTTATAAAGTAGAAATGAGCCATCAGTGTGCATTTTAAGACATGACTTCGGTGCTTCACTCTGGAGGGAATTTTTGACTGTGAATCCCCATACTAAATAGTCATGTCTTGCAGTATTTTAATTCAGGAGTGGAGAAATGGGAAGGTCTCATGCAAGTGTTTAACTGTTGTGGAAAACATGATAAATAAATATCAGATGGCTCGTCCTGTAATTCTGTAACCACAATTAGACTGAATGCATGTTGCTTAAAATATGATAAATAAACTGTTGCTTTCTATATGCAGCCCTTACAGTCTCAAATACCTTAGGAGAAATTATTCTTGCTGAGATGACATCTATTTCCCCTGTTTTTCTGAAAGTTAAAGAAATTTCCAAACACGTTTCTGTGAAAAAAAATTGTACACCTTTTCTTCTTTAGCTGCAGCAATATCATCAGAACAATAATTCAGGAACATGGAGAGACTAAAACACCCCTCCCAAGACTGTATTGCCACATCTAACTGTATATCACACCATGCCATAGAAAAATTAATCCTGCAAGCCTTTTTCCTTTCTTGGCCACATCTACAGGAAAATGAGGCTCATAATTTACACTCACTGCTGGAACCCAGCTATTATTAACAATGCCCAGGGAGGGTTACATGGCACCTTGGCAAAAAAACCCAGGCCCAGTCTGCTGTTTTGTTTCCACCTCTGTCAAAGAACACCACCAATAAGAGTTGTTTTATTGTAAGCATGGATGAGGACTTTGACACTGGCTTCATTTCAGCAATATTCACAGCCTGGTCACAAGGGAAGAGCATTCCTGTGCTCAGCAGCACATAGTTGCACAAGATCCCCAACCTGTCTTCCAAACAGGAGGGCAGGATTCAGCTGCCTGGATTCTTGTGCCATTGGAGAATCCATGGAGAGTCAAAGACATCTGTGTGGCCTGGCAGACATGGCACAGGCCTCACAGGTCTTTAATGACAGTTCAGGTCTGTAGTGGTGGCTGAAGACCAGTCAAAATATTTTATATTGCCTGTAACAACAGTGGGTAAATTGTAGTTTGAATGCTGCCAAATATGCCTAGAAGGCACAGTCCAGCATCATTCATAGATACCTATCAGAACCTGAAAGCAACACAGCTCTTTTGCCATAGTATTGCTTCTCTGCAATGCATTGTAGACAAAGGAAATTACTTTGCATGTGGTGATAGGGCTTTGCTTATGGTACTGGAACTGAATAGATCAGAGCTGGCTTGAGCAACAGCATAACATTGCACTGGGCAATGCTCCTGGAACACATGTAGAGTTACTACTCAATGCATATCCAGTATGGAAATAGATGGATTTGGTTATTGAAAAGCACTTCGCTTAACACAGATTAGGAAGCTATTGCTTACTTATTGCTACACAGAAGACTAAATAGACCAAAGCACATATATAAACCACATGAAACTGATAAAAGTACAGGAAAAAAGTTACATAGTCTTCTTTCTGTAGAGTGTCATAGCATGAGAACTTGAATGTTTATAACTTCTTTGAGCCAGACTCTGAGAGGTGCTGAGCAGAAGTGTATTCCTCTAAAGTCAAAGTGAATAACATATTCAAGAATATGCCATTTTGATTTTGATGCCAAATATAAAAGCCTTTATATGTTCTTGGGTACTCAAGAACAGGTCTGTTCATCACTGAAGTCTGAATATTCAGTGTTGAAGACCCTACATCATCTGCTCCAATTACAACACTTTTAAAATATCTGTCCAATCCTCTATTTTCTAAGCAATTCTTTACACTCTAAGCACAAGGCCTCTGAAATCTGTTACTGAACATCACGCTCCTTAGAACTTCCTAAAGCATTTTATATACTGGTGAAACTTCTTTGGCAGTTTAAAAAATTGAATAAGAGCACTTAATGGCAATGGAGGAGTTGAAAGAGTCAGTTCAACATTTGTAAACCCTCACATACTTACAGATGAAAAGAGAAGCTGGGCATTCATAAATACAAAAGCTTTCATTCATAATACCTACTCCAGCAAATGCAGATTCCTGAGATATAATGGCAACACAAACAACATGCAGTACACAGAAACAAGAAATATTTCCTCGGTGCAATAAAATAAACAATGTGAGTGGAGTATTTAGTTTTGGTTATTCCTAGCAGCCCAGCAGAGAAAAGCATTTTTTAAAAGTAGAGCAGTGACATCCAGGACAGTTGAGACATGGAGCCTCAGCTCCCAACTAAAGGAACCATGGGGTAAGCAGAATGAAAGCTCCTTCTGGAAATACAAAGGGGTTCAGCTTGAAGAACAGTGTTTTGCAAAGAAAGGAAAGGACACCAATCCATCAGGTTTTCTCCTGATTTTTAAGTGCCTGCCAGCAGCCAGCCAGTGTCCCATCACAGCTTACCATGCTGCTCTCTGAAGGCTTACAGAAATTTGTCACCTCTCTACTTTTTTTCAGTCACACACCCAAACGTCAAAAAAGGACACACCATGTTTTTCACTTCTCATGTTTCGTACCTCTCTGCACCATGTAAGTCCAACTTCTCCCAAAGGCAAGGTTTCCCTGCCTTCCAATCCTAGCCCAGAAGAGAAAAGGATTTGTACACCAACAATTTAAGAGATGTGCTCATGACTCTGCCATGGAGCACATGTCTGCGGGTAGTGGTAGCTCTCCCTCAGCAGTAGCATCTTGCTCTTCCTGCTCTGAAGCCCATTCTCCTTTACACGCTGCCCTGGAGCCAGCTGCAGACCATGCCACTGACTGCCCTGGTATCACCAGTGGTCTGAGTGCCATGTTAGTCACAGATGTGATTCTGTGACATTTTTCTAACCAGGTAATTCAGAATAGTCAATTAGTCTCTAATGAACTTAACACCATTTTATTTATATATTTACATTTTATTTCTTTCCTTTCTTCATCCCAATGAAAATATTAACCATAGAAAATACTATACAAGACTGTGGCTTTAATGTTTTGCTTAAAACATCCCTGTCTTATTCTCTGATTCTTTTTGATCCTTATACTATATATATGAACTTTAAATATAATATATATGAAAGAAAGTATTCACAATAGAGAAAAGATGTACAGAATAATTCTCCATTGTATGACTCATATTTGAACCTGGTTTTAGTATATTTAGCAGATTTTTCTAGACTTCTTTTCCTTAGTCCTTTTTCATTGTTCATAATTATAGCTTTTTGAAGCATATTCTTAAGTCCTCTCTTGCCTTTTATATTTTAGTAGGAACGGTGTCCCAGTGGCTCATTTTTGAGCATAAGGTATCCATATATTTGTGGCAGAGTTAGACAGTATAATGAAAAGTTATAACTGTACCCTGAAATATCCTGTGTATTCACTGTCACAAAGCAAATACCAATTCTGAGATCGTTCTGAGATCCTCCTGAATTATCAGGAAGTTTGGCAATGTGTGAATGACATTGCCAAATGTCATTTTGTCATTTTGTTCCTGAGCCTCCATTCCTGGGAATACTTATGGTGGTCTTCACCATGGATACTGGAAGGACGTGCTGGTCAGTCTGCTCTACAGAGCCTGTCAGCAAATATTTCCTAGTTGTATTTTACCACTGTCTCATCGGCATCAGGACCAATGCCTTGTCATTTGAAGAATCAGGGATAAAGAGAGCAAGCATGTCTTTACCAGTGCCTGAAAACACACAATATTCAGCACTGTTGCGCAAATCAGTCTTCCCAATGACCATTCACATGTCAACACCCTTTAAGGGTATGTCTGAAGATGCCAAAGCACTGGGCAGGTGCTTTACAAAGTTGTTTTTTTTTTTTCTTTTGGCCCTAGAGAGCCAGCAGTGTACCTGACACTGCAGTTCCTTTGGGAATTTGGCCGTAAACTAGGTCTTAGAAGACCTGCAGGAGACAGATAAGTGAGGTGATTGGGAATAATATTGTAAAAAGTTGGTAGGGTATTTAAAACTCATATATTTGCCATCTATGAAATATGGTGTAATTTGAAGAAAAGGGGTGGGAAATAATGGTAACAACACACAGGCAGACTGGTAGCAATGAATGAGGAGAAGGCTGAGGTACTCAATGACTTCTTTACCTCAGTCTTCACTGGCAGTTTCTCTTCCCACACCTCTTGAGGGGATGGACTGCAAGATGGGACTGGAGGAGCAAAATCTCTCCCACTATAAGAGAAGATCAGGTTCAAGACCACCTGACAAACTTGAACTTACATAAATCTGTAGGACCTGAAGAGATGCATCCCAGAGTCCTGATGGAATAGACTGATGTAATTGCCAAGCCACTCGCCATGATATTTGAAAAGTTGTGGCAGTCAGGTAAAGTCCTTGGAGACTGCAAAAAGGGAAACATTGCACCTGTTTTTTAAAAAGGTAGCAAGGAGGACTCTGGGAACTACTGACCTGTCAGCCTCACCTCTGTGCCTGGGAAGATCATGGAACAGATCCTCCTAGAAGCCATCCTAAGGCACGTGGAGGACAGGGAGGTGATTTGAGACAGACAGCATGGCTTCACCAAGCACAAGTCCTGCCCAACAAATCTAGTGGCCTCCTAGGATGCAGTGATGACCTCAGTGGACAAGGAACGAGCTACCAATGTCATCTATCTGGACTTCTGTAAGGTCTTTGACACAGTCCCCCACAACATCCTTCCCTCTAAATTGGAGAGATATGGATTTGATGGGTGGAATCCTGGGTGGATGAGGAATTGGCTGGATGGTTGCATCCAGAGGATCGTGGTCAATGGCTCCAATGTCCATATGGAGATGAGTGATGAGTGGTGTCCCTCAGGGGTCCGTATTGGGACTGGTACTGTTTAATATCTTCATCAATGACATACACATTGGGATCAAGTGCACCCTCAGCAAGTTTGCAGACAACAACAAGCTGAGCAGTGTGGTTGACACACCTGAGGGATAGGATGCCATCCAGGGGGACCTGAACAATCTGGAAGCATGGGCCCGTGTGAACCTCATGAGGTTCTACATGTTTTTTGAACACCTGCAGTGACGGTGACACCACCACTTCCCTGGGCAGCCTGTTCCAATGCTTGACCACTATGTCCATAAAGAATTTTTTCCTAATATCTAACCTAAACCTTCCCTGACACAACTTGAAGCCATTTCCTCTCGTCCTACTGCTAGCTACTTGGGAGAAGAGACCAACACCCACCTCACCACAACCCCCTTTCAGGTAGTTGTAGAGAACGATAAAGTCTCCCCTCAGCCTCCTCTTCTCCAGACCAAACAAACCCACTTCTCTCAGCCGCTCTCCGTAATACGTGCTCCAGAACCCTTACCAGCTTTGTTGCCCTTCTTTGGACACACTCGAGCACTTCAATGTCCTTCTTGTAGTGAGGGACCCAAAACTGAACACAAGATTTGAGGTGCAGCTTCACCAGTGCTGAGTACAGGGGTACAATCTCTTCCTTACTCCTGCTGGCCACACTATTTCTGATACAGGCCAGGGCGCCTGTGGGCCTGTGCGCCACAGCCAATGCTGTGGGAGATGCTGTCAAAGGCTTTACCAAAGTCCAGGTAAACAACATACCCAACCTTTCCATCG